>NC_142149.1:21319806-21489806 GCF_024610735.1 Ursus americanus
TATTTCATGGTTAGAGGAATTACTCTCATTTTATATCTTCCTTTCCCCTCAATCATAGTCAACTGAAGTGTTTGAAATATCTGACCTACTTCTAAAGTTCATAATCTATATAGGAGAGCATTTTAAAACATTGTTTAAATTCCTTGAAATAAAGGTGTAGTTCAAGACATGAATCCTTCTTCTCTTCTTAATGTGCCTCTGACATTGCACCCTTAGACAATTATGTGACTGTGTTTTTTGTCTTTCTTGTGTCCTGAATTTTGTTTGTATAATCGGGAGAATAATAAATGCCACTGCACCTGTTTATCTTGCAGAAATACTATGAGATAATATGAAATCTCATTTGCACTACTGGACTAAGTGCTTGATGCCACATTTTTGGGGAGCCGCAAGCAAACAAAGCCAAGTTCAGAAGAAAGCTCTCACACCGTGGTTATGAACTGAGTGGTAGCATCTGAATGATAACTTATCCTGTATGTTTCCAGAAAGCTGTACTAGGACCTGAAATGGAGATTTCAGGAAATTTGAGTTCAGCTATATTTAAGGAGGAACTTTTTAAACCATTAGAGTTTTTCTGAAATGGAAAGGAATAACATTCTGTATTATTGGAAGTGTCTAAGCCCAGGCTGTGCAACCCAAATAGGGGAATATTGGAGGAAATTCAGGGGAAGGAGAGGTAAGATAGCTAAGATATCTGCTCCAATTCTGATATTCTAATTTCATTGGTTATAGAGGTCATTTTTCGTTATATGTTATACTATTATATTGTACATTTTACATTATATTATTCTTGTGGTGGTAAGATTCCAGGAATGATTTTAAGTGGTAGTATTAAGAGAACTGGTGAAAGACCTTTCAGAAATACTAGTTCATACTTCTGTTGCATTGCCACATTAACAGTACTGACTGTTACTGTTGGGATTGAACACATTTTTGTAGTCAGTGACTCAATTTCCAAACGTTTTAGTAAAAAAGTAAAAGCGAACATTTTATATAAGAGAAAATATTTTTTAAAAAAGAGGCATGGGGATAGGAGAGTCAGTTTACCGTTAGGAAGATAAAAAGGAGTGTCTACACTGAGAGACAGCTTTCTGGCAGCTGTCAGGCACCAGTGCCACTAGCAGCTGGCAAATTCAGTACAGGAGTTTTTCTAAGATTTAATATTTTGCTCTTCTTTAGCAGTTACACTTTCTACTGGGAAAACAGACCAGTGAATAGAAATCAGATTTCTGAAACTAAGAACAGAATTTTGTTAGATGGCATTCTTAATTGAATGATAATTACTTATTATAGTATTAAAATCAAGGCAAGTTTACAACCATTTGAGTTAAAATATGATTACAAATTTTGTTGCCAATGTAAATACTTGGTTTTGTTTGTAGATAGTTTATATTAGAGCTAAGAGGTAAAAACCTTCAACCGTGAACTTTGATGAACTCTCGATTAACCAGACGGCTGCCATTTCCAAGTTCAAATTGTATTTGTAATCTCCCCCCTTTCATTTAGCAGTGCATAAAATGCTAGAATCTCTGAGAAAAATCTCAGTATCTTAACAAAAAATTCTAACTAGTGAAATTGTTTTAAAAGGCATCTTTGGGGACACTGGGTGGCTCATTCTTGAAGCATCCGCCTTCAGCTCAGGGTGTGATCCCAGAGTCCTGGGATCGAGCCCCATATCAGGCTTTTCTGCTGGGAGCCTGCTTCTTCCTCTCCCACTCCCCCTGCTTGTGTTCCCTCTCTTGCTGGCTGTCTCTCTCTCTGTCAAATAAATAAATAAAATCTTCAAAAAATAAAAATAATTTAAAAAAATGAAAGGCATCTTTGCCTTTGCCTTTGTCAATGAAAAGAGAATCTGAAGGAATAAAAACAAATTTGAAATTGTCATCTCTCAGTAAACATATGATGAAGGCTGGTTTTCAATACTGGTAGAAAACAATTTGGGATTGCTAGTAAAGCTTTGAAATTCTGGAGTACTTGGAAATTTTTCCAGTCCAATACATTTGTCAGCTATCTCAGTAATAGAATAGTTACACTTTTTATAAGATTTGTTATTTAAGACATAAGGTGTCAATGGAAAACACTGACGATTTAATTAAAACATATCAGAGGATTAGTTATTTAGTTGTGGGAAGGGCAAGAGGGCAAATGTTAGGAAAAGAGTGTTTGCTAGGGTTTTCTGCTAGATTATAATTTTGGCTTTTAAATGAGATAAGAAAAATAGTTTTATCTAATGATAGCAAAAAATCCTAATGGTAATATGATGCTAAGTATGTATTTGTACACATACATATAAGTATATTTTTAAAATATTGTATCTGGATGTTTGGCGTCATGTGGTGTTTTTGTTTTGTTTTTTTACCTTCCAAAACGTCACATTAATGTTTCAAGAGTACAAAAGGTGCTGTCTCAGTGCTTTATATCTTTGATTACTGCATTACTGGAAACCACAACTTTTTCCTGAAATTCCAATTGTAGGAATTTTGGAAATATTGGTAGAAGATGGTCGTTGTTGTTTCCTGGTATAGTATCTTTAAAACTTTGCTTGATATTTAATTTTTATATGTGGTTTGATTTACTTTTTTCCTGATCCAGAGTTTTAATGTTTGTTTTTAAAGAAATAGTTTTGCAGTGGTATCCCAAGCAATAGCAGGATATTCTAAAAACTAGAGCAGTGCCATGCAGTAGAACTTTCTGTGATGGTAGAAATGTTCCTTACCTGTGCTGTCTAATATAGTAACCACTAGCCACATGTTCTATTGAGTACTTGAAATGTGGCAGGTGTGACTGAGAAACTAAATTTTTTATTTTAATTAATTTACGTTTAAAGTTAAATCGCCACACGTGGCTGGTGGCTACTGTATTGGACAATAGTATTAGTATTGGTAACAGATCTAGAGCAGGGCTTCTGTAAAGAACCAGATAGTGACTGTTTAGGCTTTTTGAGTCATATAGTTTCTGTCACAACTGTTTGATTCTGCCCTTGGAGTACAGGAGCAGCTACAGCAGCACATAAATGAAGGAGTTTGGCTGTGTTCCAATAACACTTTATTTTTGGATACTGAAATTTGAATTTCATAGTTTTCTTTTTTTTTTTTTTAAGATTTTATTTACTTATTTGACAGAGAGACAGCCAGTGAGAGAGGGAACACAAGCAGGGGGAGTGGGAGAGGAAGAAGCAGGCTCCCAGTGGAGCAGGGAGCCTGATGTGGGGCTCGATCCCAGGACCCTGGAATCATGCCCTGAGCTGAAGTCAGATGCTTAACGACTGAGCCACCCAGGCGCCCCTGAATTTCATAGTTTTCAAGTGGCACGAAATATCTAATTTTTAAAATCCATTTTAAAAATGTAAAAACCAGCAGAGGGAGAGGAGGAAAGAAAAGTGTAAAACCCATTCTTATTTCACATGCCATACAGAAACAGGTGGTAAGTTGTAGTTTGCAGAACCTTGATCTAGAGTGTCCATAAGGATCAATGATAGAGATGTAAAAATTCATGTATTCATTCAATAAATGTTTATTGAGTGTCCATCATGAGTAAGCACTGTTTGGGACCTGAAGATACAGCAAAATAGCAATAAAAAATACAGACAAGGGGTGCCTGGTTGTCTCAGTCCGTTAAGTGTCCGACTCTTGGTTCAGCTCAGGTAATTTTCTCAGGGTTGTGAGATCGAGCCCTACCTTGGGCTCTGTGCTGGACGTGGAGCTTGCTTGAGATTCTCTCTTTCCCCCTCCCTCTGCCCCTCCCCTCCCAAATATATGTGTATATATGCCAGGTGGTGATAATGAAGAGATTTTTTGAAGAGAAATGAAAGAGGGTAGGAGAAAAGAACGTGACAGTGGAGGATGACATTTGATATTTTTAAATTTTTCGTTAAGTTTTTTATTTTAATTTCACTTGAGTTACCATACAGGGTTGTATTAGTTTCAGGTGTACAATATAGTGATTCAACAACTCTATACAATACTCAGTGCTCATCATGATAAGCGTACTCTTTAATCCCCATCACCTGTTTCACCTACACTCCTCCCTCCGCCCATAGAAGATGATGTTTTATATAGGGTAGTCAGGTAAAGCTTGTTTGGTGAGCTGACTTTTGAGCACACACCTGAATGAAGAGAGGAAGTGGGCCCTATGGTGATCTGGGGAAAGAGCATTCCGGTCAGAAGGAAAGGTAAATGCAAAGGTCTTGAGGCAGGAATATGATTTACCTATTCAAGTAAGAGAAGAGATGTAGAAAATAGAGGAGATTTATACTTAAACAAAATTAACCCACTTTGGAATTCTTCCAGCATCAGCACCAGTTATGTGTAAACATCAGTATGGGAAACTATACTTATTTTAAAAGCAATATAGGGACCCTTCATTCTTAACTTTCTAGAGCATTCTTTTGGAAAATATTCTAAAGCTATATTGATGGCAAACATATTAAAAAGACCCCAGTAGACCCCATCAAATGGAACACTTCTGAGGGTTTTTTGGACTGAAGTTGAAATTACAAAATGATCCATTAAAAACTGAAAAGTTTTTGCTGTACTTAGAAATATTTAACAGGTTTCTAGTCTTCAGTTGGAAATTCTTTCACTATCTATCCATTACCGGGCTTCATGTTTTTATGAGGACCTTTAGGTTTAGGTGGAAAAAATGTACTTCAGTCTCTTTTGTCCTTGTGTTTTAAATATTTTTTTTAGTACCTAAGGAGACCATCCATGTAGCCTGATTATAGATGGTTTTAATGTCTCCTTTAAGTTCTGAATACTAAGGTAGTCAGAATCTCCTTTTTCTCTTAGAAACTGTACCAAGTTGTTTCTGGTGTTCTTTACAGCACACAAAGGCTGCTTGAAAAAATATTGAGAGCTATTTAAATGTCATTGTCAGAGAGTTTAAAAGGTTCAGGGGGCTGGGACCTTTTTCCTTTAGGTCACCAAATCAAAAGCCATCTTGCTCTGTAGTAACTAAAAGATATTTTCACATGAAGGTTGTTTATGTGAAACCTTTGAGCTAGTTTTCTTTCTTTTTTTCCTGTTAAGAATCCCTTTAGTGTGCAGTTAAAAGTTTCACATTTAGCTTTTTTTTGAAACTTTTTTAAAACACTATCAAACTTACAGAAAAGTTGCAATACAATACAAAAACTATTTTTTCAGAAATTTTGAGACTAAGTTGCTGACATGATGCCCTATCACCCTTGAAAACTTTAATGTACTGAAGTGTACTTCTCTTACATAACCATAACAAGGTCTAAATCAGGAAATAAATATTGATACATTACTACCATTAAATCCTCAGACCCCATTCAGTTTTCTCCAGTTGTTTCTACAGTGTTATTTACTGCAGGAGGAGTCAGCTCAGAATCACGCATTATGTTTAGTTGTCAAGTCTCTTCACTCTCCTTCAGTGGAACAATTTCTTAGTTCCTCAGTCTTTCATGACCTTGACAATTTTGGGGTTACAAAGCCAGTTATTTTGTCAAGCATCCCTCAATTAGAGTTCATTTTCTCATGGTTAGATTCATGTTCTGTGTATTTGGCAGCAATATCACAGAAGTGATGCCGTGTTCTTTTTATTATCAGATGGCACATAATTTTCACTTGTCCTGTTACTGATGATGATCACTTTGTTCAGTTACAGTGGTGTCTACCAAGTTCTTCACTATGTAGTTGCTCTTTTCATCTTTGTAATGATAAGTATTTTGGGAGAAGCACTTTGAAACTATATAAATATTCCATTCATCACCTGACTTTCGGTTTACTTATTAATGTCAGTTTGGACTCATGAATTTGTTTTTTTCAATAGGTTATAATCCAGTACTATCATTATTATTTTGATACTTCCATGTCTCAGATTTGGCCAGTGGAAACCCCTTCAAGATGATTTCTATACCCCTTAACATATCCTCTTCATTCTGTAAGCACTTCCTTGCTTTGTGACACAACAAAATGTTCCAGACTCTTCTTATAGTTTTCCCCGCCCCAACCCTGCAATCAGCCATTTTTCCAACAAGCCTGGCTCCTTTAAGTGGAGAATGATATTTAGAAGTTAATTATCTGGATGCCAGAAGTTGTTGTAGTGTCACTGCTCCCAGGGCTAGGGACTATTTGTATGTATATCCATACACACATTTGTGTCCATATTTTATACCTGTTGTATATAGAGTAGAAGTCATGTGTTCCAACCAGTACCTTCATTTCCAATACAGTACCACGGGGTGGGGGGGGGCTCTTGTATTTGTAACTCCCTTCTCTGACAGGCAAAAATCTGGCTCTTGTTATATTTACTTATTTGATCAAGCATCTTTATATAATCAATCATCCATTGCCACTATCATCCCTTCCTCAGCACAAACGCTTTTCTTGCCTCATTTGGGTCTTGTACAATAGCTACTGTGCTATGTGGATCCTCTTCAACTGCCCGGGCTCTGACACCTCCATGCAAGGCTGTCCCTAATATGTTGATGCCCTCTTCTTTCCACTCAAGTTCTGATACTTTACACTGGAGCACCCCTGTGCATGGAAGCTCTCTCCACTGTCCCCATGTGGGTTCCTTGCTTACCCCACTTAGGCTCTGAAAACCCACACCAGACCACCTCTATGCACAGATGTCGTATATGCCATGCTCAGACTCTGATTCATGCTAAGCTGTCCCTTATCTTGGATAACCTCTTTATCCCTCTCGGACTCCAGTATTCGAAGTCAGGCAATTCTCCTGCCTAAATGCCCTCTTTAACCTACTCAGGCTCTGATTTCCCATTTGTCTGCCTTCCATATAGAATCCCTCCTTACCCCATTCAGACTGCCCACGCCATATGTCATACTCTTCAGGCTAGTTGGTCTCTAGCAGCCTGCCTTGGGCTGCCTCCCTTCCTCGCATAGATATCGCTCTCCCCCATCTTAGGTTTTGACACCCCATACCATGCTGCTCCTTTGCTTATTTTAAAAATATGTGTATTTTCCCTGCCTTTATGCTTTGCTGCTATCATCTAATGGATATGATAAAATTTTAAAATTAAAATAGAATATAAGTACAGTGACTATATTTTTCAAAGCAAAAATTAAAATATGACCAGATGATAATATCAAATATTTGAAATTAGTACTGTCCTGAACAGTTTTGGGCTTATGATCATCATTAAAATAAAGAACAAAGATTTTCTATCAAAGAAGGAGTACCTCCTATTGAACCAGCCTTCCAACAGATAACAATGATAGATTCTGGACAAAGTGTGAAAAAATCTATTACCTGAAGGCATTGGAAAATGTCAGAACCAACCTGTTCTTATGTTTGTTTTAACCCAAGGGTAGGCACCAATTTTAGCCTCAGAGTGACCAAAACTTGGGTAGATAATCCACAGTTACAACAGCTTAAAAAGCCATAGCAACTGCATCAGGCTGGGAAGTAAGGAGGGAAATCTTGGTATGAAAAAGGCAGAGAGGGCTTTTTTATCTATAAATTCTCTGGCTACTCCAGATCTCTAGCTGACCATTGAACCACACATATATGGGGTCACACTCTGAGTAGCCCATCTGAGGCTAAAATATATTTTTTTAAGATCTTATTTATTTATTTGACAGAGAGAGACAGCCAGCAAGAGAGGGAACACAAGCAGGGGGAGTGGGAGAGGAAGAAGCAGGTTCCCAGTGGAGGAGCCTGATGTGGGGCTCGATCCCAGAATGCAGGGATCATGCCCTGAGCGGAGGGCAGATGCTTAACGACGGAGCCACCCAGGCGCCCCTGAGGCTAAAATATTGACCAGAGATTTATGCCACTGCAAGAGACCAGCTTGTCCCAATTTACCTCAGACTATGAAAGTTCTCTGATCTGGAAAAGTCCTCAATCCCAGGCATGTTGGGACATTTGGTCACCCTCGTTGATACTCACTACAGTGAGACAGAATTCGAGTTTGAGTCTAGGCAAGTTAACTGCATGCTTTAAAAAGTAAAATAAAGAAAAACTCCTATACTCTTTAGAAGAACATAACAGAATCCAGAAATTCTGTAACATCATTTATAATGCCCAAGGTACAATCTAAAATCATTAAGTCATATGAAGAAGCAGGAAAATGTGACCCATACTCACAATAAAAGGAAATCAATGATGACTGACCCCAAGATGACATAGATACTGGAACTGGAAGAAAGAATCTTAAACAGCTATGCTAATTATACCCAAAGAGGTAAAGGAAAATATGCTTGTAATGAATTAACAAATAGGAAATCTTGGCAAGGAAACTATGACAAAAGAACAAAATGGAAATTCTAGAACTAAAAATTATAATACCTGAGATAGAAAACTCACTGGACAAACTAAACAACAAATTAAGATGACAAAAATAGTAACTTCACTTGAAGGTATATCAATGAAAGTATTCAATCTGAACAATACAGAGAAAAAAACCCATTGGGGTGGGGCTCCCAGAGCCTCAGGGAATTGTGGGAAAATATTAAAAAGTCTAACATACATGCAGTTTAAGTCCCAGAAGGAAAGGAGCAAGAGGATGGAGGAGAAAAAGTATTTGAAGAAACAATGGCTGAAAATTTCTCAAGTTTAGTGAAAAACATAATTTTACAGAAGTTCAGTGATCCCAAGTGGGATAAATTCAAATAAAATCACACCTAAGTATATCATAGTCAAACTGCTGAAAACCAAAGGTAAAGAGAAAATCTTGAAAGCGGTCAGAGAAAAAGAATACATTATATATAGGAAAACAATAATGCAAATACCACTGACTTCTCATCAGAAACAATAGAGCCTGGGAGGTAGTAGAATGCCATCTTTAAAGTGCTGGAAGAAAACTGTCAACCCAGAATTCTGTATCAAGTAAAAATATACTTTAAAATTGAAGGCAAAACTAAATAAAAATCTTAAAAAAAAAAAGGGGGGGGATGCCTGGGTGGCTCAGTCGGTTGAGCATCGAACTCTTCATATTGGCTCAGGTCATAATCTCAGGGTCCTGAGATCAAGCCCCACATCGGGCTCCACACTCAGTGTGGAGTCTGCTTGTCCCTCTCCTTTCCCCTTTGCCCCTCGCCCCAATTCGCTCACTTGCTGTCTTAAATAAATAAATAAAAATCTTCAGAATTGAAGGCAAAATAAAGATATTTACAAATAGGGGCACCTGGGTGGTGCAGTCATTAAGCGTCTGCCTTCAGCTCAGGGCATGATCCCAGCATTCTGGGATCGAGCCCCACATCAGGCTCCTCTGCTAGGAGCCTGCTTCTTCCTCTCCCACTCCCCCTGCTTGTGTTCCCTCTCTTGCTGGCTGTCTCTCTCTGTCAAATTAATAAATAAAATCTTTTAAAAAAAGATATTTACAAATAAATGAAAACTAAGAAAAATTGTCACTAACATACATTACTAGAAATACTAATACAAGCTCTTTTGACTGAAGAAACATGATACCAGATGGGCACACAAGTCTTCAGGAAAAAATGAAAAGTACTAGAAATGTTAAGTACGAAGTACTGATTTTTTCTCTTAATCTCTTTAAAATACAATTACTGTGTAAATAATTCCCTTTATCCTCCTTGAGGTACTTTTTAGGGAGGCCAGAGGAGGAAAGAACAGTCCTGCTCTGAAGAAGTCTGCTAAAGCTTCCAAAATGGTATCCTTATTAAATTTAGAATGCTCCAAATCTGAAAAAAAATTTACTCTAAGTAGCTAATGTTTATAATCCTTTTCTTTTCAGATATAAAACCAAATGTGGAACTGAAAAGCGCTCAGGAACAATCCGTGCCCACAGGTAACATCAGGTCTTTCCTTTCTAGAAGTATACCTTTACTGAAATTACCAAAGGAAGAAGAATATTCTGATCACAGTAAAAATGCTATAGAACTGTGTTGGAAAAAATGTGGTTGCCTCTTTCTGATACAAAAGTAATTCGTCCATATAGATTACATAAATTATTTGGCATCATTGAGCCAAATCACACCCCACCTAACATTGATCGCTGTTTTGTGTTTTTTTTTTTTTCTTTAAAAAAATTTTTTTAACTGACTGGTTTAAATAAAGACAGTTTTTGTTGAACAATGTAGTAGCTTATGTTTTATCAACTTGTGCTTTTCACTGTAGATAGTGGTCAGCAAACATTTTGTGTGAAGGGCAAGATATAAAGTTTTAGACTTTGTGGGCCATATATGGTCTCTGTTGCATATTCCTTTTTAAACAACTCTTTAAAAATGTAAAAACCATTCCTACCTCGGGCACACAGAAAAACAAGCCATGGCTAGATTTGGCTCTCAGGCCACAGTTTCCTGACTCCTGCTCCAGAATAAACTGTGAACATTTAAAATCTATTTTCTAAAAATAACTTCTATGTCTTCTGGATTGATTAACTCACTTTGAATCAAAATTTATGCTATATTACAAAATTTATCACTTAAGTACCTTTTTGTTATTGTCAGTTATAACCTTATATTTTAATTGAACCTGTACCTCATGTTCGTTGTTCAGGTGTGAACTTTATCTTAGTCATTTTGAGTTTGAGAAAAGTGAGCTACTATTTAGAACAGTGTCTTAGAGTTCATAGAGTATAAGTTACAATATGCAGAAATGAGAAACTTAATGTGTTTATAAATCAAAACATGAGTCCATGATAACCATATTTTTAGCACCCCTTCATCATGAATTTTATGAAATATGTTTCCATTTTACTACTGCATTCCAGCAAAAGTCCTGCTCCATGTATTCAGTCATGGGTGCAGCTGAAAGAAATGCCACTGCAGAGTTTCTAGTCACTTCTACTTCGCCTAGCTTAAATGCCACAGGATTCAGTATCGTTGGCTATTAGTTGTGTGTAGTAGCTATTCAGTGAATATTTTATTGAACATTAGGAAGGACATTAGGACTTTGATAGGAAGTGAATAACTTTTTAGCTTATTTCTTTTGTTAACATCTTTTTAAGCTACCATGCTTGAACATGAATACCAGCTACATTATTCCTTTTCTTCTAATGTCTAATATTATCAGTATTTACATAATATACAAATATACAAAAGTATATTTTTGTTAAACTTGCTTTTTAACAACTTTGCTGTTTATTTAAGCATGTTTATTTAAGCTTTTATTATGTCTGCTCCCTTTCACTTATGAACTGTAATACTTTGTATTTTCCTTATTCTCTTGTCTGAGTCTACATTATAGACCTGTTTTATCTCTTGTCTGAGTCTTGCATTATAGTTATGATCTTGTCTTATCTACATCTGCAAATTATAAGCTCCTTAAGGACAGGAATAATGACTTATATCTGTAGCCTTGTCAACATTTAGCGAATGTTCAAAGAAATAAAGGAACTCGAGGGCCAGTATGTCTTCCACGGAATCACATTTATAATGTGAACAGAAAAGGAAAATAGGATTTAATATACAGTTGCTTATGGGTTTTCTCTCAGGAAAACATGTTTCCCAAATTGGGTTATGCCAGTGTTGTTGAGCTCAGTATTTCTCATCACTACATAAATGCTTCTTGTTCATAAATAGCAATAGCATCCTACTGAATATTGTGAGACATACCAAAAGAGAGAGAATTTTTGTCTGGAAAGAACATGAATGCATTTTAACTCAGGTGCATCCTGGGCATATTTCTGAACCTCAAGAGTTTTCACATATATTCCACTTGGGGTATATATGAAAGGGATGCTGTCTGTCATTAAGAGATTATGCTGAAATGGGAGTCTACTTAATAAAAATATTACATTTTTATATATAAAATTTTTTATATTATAAAAATCGTTTAAAGTTGGCCTACATAGTTAAAATTCTTTTTATCTCCTAGATGGTCCAGTGATTTTGAAGGACTATGATTTAACCAAACCACATGAAACAGAAAATGTGGACAGTGCAGAAGGCCCAACTAATGAAGATGAAGATCTAGGAGGTGAGTCATGTGTATAGTCTAAAAATGGTTATAGATATGGTTGAGGCTTAATATGTAGAAGAAATCAGGTTCTCTCCAAGGAAAACTTGGATTTGTGGGTTGAGTTGGGCGTAATTAAGTTTTCTTCATTTTACAAACATTAATATTTAGGGGCTCCTGGGTGGCTCAGTTGGTTAAGCATCTGCCTTTGGCTCAGGTCGTGATCTCAGGGTCCTGGGATGGAGCCCTGCATGGGGCTCCCTGCTTAGCGGGGAGTCTGCTTCTCCTCTCCCTCTGCCGCTCCCCTGCTTGTGTTCTCTCACCCACTCTGTCTCTCTCTTAAATAAATAAATAAAATCTTTTTTAAAAACATTAATATTTAATAATTTGCTGAAGGATATCAGCAAACTTTGAGAATTTAAGGTGCTTATTCAGTGTTCAAGTTATACCAGCTTCATTTCTAAAATGTTTATTTGGCTCTTTTCCATTATAAAAATAATAAATGTTCATTATAGAAAGTTTGGGATATTTCCCATCACCAACAACCAATTCTCCAATTCTTCAGAGAGTAACTGGGCATCCAACAATCCAATTTAATTCTCATACTAACTCCTGGAGTTAGCACAGAACCCACAGGTTAAGGGCTCAGTCCCACGAGACTGCTCTCACTTTAGACACCAGTCGAAACTGCCAGCTCTCCACATTACCTGCACTTCTGTCCAGCTTGGCTACAATGCAGGATTTTTACAACCATTCTCCTCAGTTTTAATAAGGTGCTAGAATGACTCAGAATCTAGAAAAGCACTTTGCTTACTATTACTAGTTTATTATAAAGGATACAACTCAAGAACAATCAAATGGAAGAGATGCATAACGCAAGGTATGGAGTGGGAGGGGATGGAGCTTCCATGCCTTCTCTGAGCATACCATCCTCCCATCATCTTGATGTGTTCACCAGCCCAGAAACTCTCTGAAACTCATTGTTCAAGAGTTTTTACAGAGCTCAGTCTTCAGTTGCACCCCCTTCCCATCACTTTGTCTTTCTGGTGACCATCCCATCCTGAGGTTATCTAGGGGCCTTACCCTAAGTCACCTCATTAGCATAAACTCAGATGTGATTGAAAGGAAATTGTTATAAATAACAAAAGATACTCCTATCACTCAGGAAATTACAAGGGTTTTGGGAACTCTTGTGCCAGGAACCTGGGACAAAGACCAAATATAATTTTGTATTTTACCATAAGCTACCCACTGGTCTTTGACCATGAATCTCTTATAGCAAAAGGATCATAAAAGTCAAGATACTGGTGGGGTGCCTGGGTGGCTCATCGGTTAAGCGTCTGACTCTTGATTTCAGCTCAGGTCATGATCTCAGGGTCATGAAATTGAGCCCCTGTCGAGCCCTGTATCTGGCTCCATGCTCACTGCAGAGTCTGCTTGAGATTCTCTCTCTCCCTATTCCTCTGTCCCCCCGCCCCCCGCTCGCGGGCTTTAAATAAAATAAGTGGATAGATAAATAGATAGATAAAATCTTTAAAAAGGAAATAAAGTCAAGATACTGGTACATTATTACAGTCACATTCAGTCATTAATAATTATTCCAGTCCATCATCATATCATATCAAAATGTCTCTCAGGGTGAGGCCACTCAGATTTGCAGGCTTCCATTTGATTTTGTCAGGTTCCAAAAACAGGAGTGGTCTCAGCAATATATGGTTTCATCTTTTCAGCATCTGGTATATTTGAGCTGAGAGACAATATTTATTATTCTCTCGCTCTGAGCCTTTCTTGAGGTTTTAAGATAATATTAGATTTCCTTCATTATATAACCCATTGATTCATTTCTTTTCCCTCAGCTACTATTCCTTCTTTTCTTCATTTCTACCTGAACCTTTCCACTTTTGAAAGGAAGGAGCATTAATGGCTTTGCTGGTCTAGATTGCAGGCAGCAATACTAGTCTAGCCAGTGCCTCCCCCTCAATCCACTCCTGTTCCTATAGGGTAGAGTTACTTAGGTACCGAACCAGCAGGCTCTTTTTGCCACTAGCAGTGGTGCTGCATTCCCTGTTAACCTCAGTTGGGGCAAATAGAGTGAAGGCACAACCTGCCCTATCAGGGCTTCAGGAATTCTGACATAAAGGTTCAAAACTATAGTTATGGTTTCTTGCCTAGGAATCATTCTGTTTCCAGCACTTTTTGTAGCCCTAGTGCCATGACTACTGCATCAAGTGGGAAAGAGAAAGTTGAGATGATGAAGAAGAAAAAAGTTGAGCGAAAGAAAAAAAGTATGGTCATCAATACCATATAGAGCTCAGTCTTCAGTCGCACCTCCCTCCCCCTTCACTTTGTCTTTCTAGTGACAGGTAGCATAATCCTGTATAAACCAATTTTGTCTTAGTATGGAACTTTCCCAGGCATTGCCCTCCCAAAAGCCTTAGAGCATTTCTTGACATCACCTAAGACATTATGTGTATTTCAGATGTTAAGATTGTTTTTGCACCGCAGTCATAGGGGCAGTTTCAATTAATGTCCAATAGCAGGCTACTAATTGCCTCTCAAATGGAATTCTCCATTCCATAGTCCCAACAGTTGCTGGGAAGCAGTTGCAGGTTTTTGCCATAAACCTGTCTATGGTCCACAGAGAGCTACCACACAGAATCTGTCCCCACCAGCACTGCCACTTCTCGTCTACACTGTGGACTTGGGCAATCTCATACATCTCCATTTAGCATGTCCAATTAATAGGACAGATTTACATGCCTTCTGTTTTACAGAAAGTTAATTCTCCCGACACACACGCTGTCTTACACAATGTAAGACATTCAGGTAAAAGAGATGCAGCCACTTTAAGCATACCAGCTTTCCTCCAGACTTTTACCTTAATCCTTCAACCCTTCCATTCCTAACTGTAACCTATCAACAGTTTTTGGTTTTATAAAATGAGATAAGGGAGATGTTCCCCAGTCAGACACAATATCCATTCTCATAACATTTCAGGTAAAGGAGACACATAGAGCCTATTTAAACATTCCAATTTCCATCTAAACCTCCACCTTAATCCTATTAACTCTTAAACATTTCTATACTCTCTCAGTCAAATTGAAGACCCCTGTAGGGCTTCACTAACAAGTTTTGGTACCACAGAGAATGAGGCTCCCGTGTCAGGGAGTCCCAGAAACTTTTCTTCTCCACCCCCTGACCATTTTACCCTTTCGTGTGCAGAAGACTTTGGGTCCCTAGTGAGAGGTTGAGCCCTGTCCCTTTTGTCATGACAAAGATTAATCTGCCTTTGCCCTAGCTGATTTCAGATCAGATTTTTGTTTGTAATTTTTGTCTTTTGGCTTTTTAAGTTCCTCTGCACTGGAGCGAATACTGTGGACTTGTTTGGGGCCCTTTAATGGAGGAAGTCCCTTTGGTCCACCCAATCTTGCATAGTGCTGTCTTAAGACCTTTGTTTCAAACCCATCAATGTCTGTTTCCTTTATCCTGTTTCTTAATAAAAATCTAAAGATTTTTACCCTGATGAGATGAGTCCTTTGATTCTCCCCTTTCTTTTTTCTCCTTTGTTTTGGTCTTACCAATGTTTCCTATATTCTTCTTATTTCTTAGTAACCATTTACAATTTTCCACCTTGCTGAGACAAGTTCCTTGATTCTCCCTTCTGCCTCCCCTCATTTTCTTGTTAATTAACCCAATGTTTTTGTTAGCATCTGTAAAACCCAGAAGGGGAAGCTAAGACAGCACATTCACTCTGGTTTCTTCTGTTGCTTGATTTTGGAGCAGGAAGTTTCCATGGGGTGCCCAGGCAAAAGAGGCCCCTGTTCTAACTGTGTTTTCTTAGATTCTGTATTTGTCTCTTTGGCATCCATTCATCACAGGACCAGTTTTATTAACTGTATTGTCTTACTTTCTGTGTTTTGGACACTTTGATATTTGGGGTCCTTAGAGACCCAGGAAAAGACTGCTTTTCCCAAGGATAGACAATTCTCACAGATAGCAGAGAGGTTAGCCAGGATCATGCTTTTCATATACAAACCAACCAGTCCAGAGCCTATACCTCCAAACTATCTCCTTACCCAATTCTCATACACCAAGCTAATATTTCCCTTGTCCAAAATCATCCCACAGCCAAGTATACCAGATAACTAGAGACGATTCTATGTCCCAAAGTCTGCCAGGGTTATTCAAACAAGCCAGTCCTAAACTGTTTACTCTGCCTGCCTTGCCTTTTCTCAGAAACTCCAATAAAAACTCGGGGCTAGGATTTCCTTCACTGCTCTTTTCTGCCTCCTGACTGACATTGGTGCTTTCCCCTGTGGCCCTGTGTGGCATGTGGCAATACCCCTCTATGGGTCTTGTGAATGTAATAAACTTCTTCCTTCCAGTCTTTGTTCTCATCTCCTCCTGTGACTTTACTAACTTCACCATACCATATCCAATATGCACATTCTTAGAACACCCTCTTAAACCACAGCATTTACCATGACCTGGGTAACAGACATACTCAATGAATGAATATCTCTGTTACCATAAAGCCAGTCCCATATGGCTTACATACAAAGTGTATCAGCTGTTTCATCTGGATGTTCCTCTGGCGTTTATAGAGGGAGTTGGATAGTCCTCTTCTCAGAGTAAACAGACTCTGACAGTGGCTTTTATCTAGTCCATGAGGCTGCTGTGTGTCTGGATCACATATGGCAATCTGATTATTCCATAGCGTGCTGTGGGTTGGGTATCAGCCCAAACATGCTCTTCTTCTCTATAGAATTCAAAACCAAATACACTTCCCCTAAATTAATCACTCTTACTGTCCATTTTAGTAATGGTTCTTCAGGAAGCTGCTGATACTGATTCACAAAATGAGACATCCCTTTCACACTATATCCCCTGGTTTCAGTAGTTTCTTGGTTTTGCCCTCCAGCCATGTGAACTATCTTTTTGGTGACCAGAGGTCTTAGAGGTACTCTCTGTTGTTCCCTCAAAATGTTCCCTTTCACCTTTTGGGGCAGCTTTGAGCTTACTATCTGAAGCTTAAAATGACCGAAGTCTAAACTTGGCCCAACATCAATGTTTGATCTAACACTGTCTTTTCATTTCATTTTTGTTAATTCAGATAACAGTAACCAATTTCACTTTTTTCCTATTAGTATGTATTTCTTTACGCATCCAGTGAACCAGCTCCACAGGAGGTGGATCCATGTCTGAAAACCCTTGGTAATTTTACCTGTAGTCACTGATCACAACACAGCTGCTTTTCCATAACATGGGTGATTATGTAGCCAGGAATCAGAGGTTCCTCCTTCCTTGCTCACTCTTCTTTTCTCCTCCCAAACCACATGTTTCCATGTGCCCAGATTGTTCTAGCAAATCCCACTCCTGACACCAATTCTGGGATTTATTTTCCAACACCAACAACAATCTCTCTAGACACCAACTGGGCGTCCAAAAATTCAATTCAGTTCTCATATTAACTCCTGGAGTTAGCACAGAACCCACAGGTTAAGGGCTTAGTCTCACAAGACTGCCCTCACTTTATTTTATTTTTAAAATTTTATTTATTTGAGAGAGAGAGAAAGCATGAGCAGAGGGGAGGGCAGAGGGAGAAGGATAAGCAGACTCCCAACCAAGCAGGAAGCCCGAAGCAGGCTTGAACCCAGGACTCTGGGACCATGACCTGAGCTGAAGGTAGATGCTCAACTGGCTAAGCCACCCAGGCACCCCAGACTGCCCCCACTTTAGACACCAGTTGAAGCTGCCGGGTCTCCACATTACCAGCACTTCTGTCCTGCTTGGCTGCATATGGAGGGTTTTCCATGACAACCCCCCTCAGGTTTGGTAAGTTGCTAGAATGACTCACAGAATCTAGGAAAACACTTTACTTACTATTACTAGTTTATTATAAAGGATACAACTCCATGGAAGCTCCATGGCCTCTCTGGGCATACCACCGTCCCATTGTCTTGATGTGTTCACCAATCCAGAAACTCTCTGAATCTCATTGTTCAAGAGTTTTCATAGAGCTCAGTCTCCAGTCCCCATTCTCATTCCCAGAGGTTGGCAGTTGGGGCTGAAACCCTTAACCCTTATCGCTTGATCTTCCTCATGACCATCCCATCCTGAGGTTATCTACAGGCCCCACCCTAAGTTCATTAGCATAAACTCAGATGTGATTGAATGGAGCTAGTTATGAATAACAAAAGACACCCCTATCCCTCAGGAGATTCCAAGGGTTTTAGGAACTCTGTCAGGAGCAGGGGACAAAGACTAAATATGGTTTTATATTTTACCACCTTTTGGAAAATTCATAGAAAGAAAAAAGAAAAACTCACCTCTCTCCCTACCACCCAAAGATAGTCCGTGTCAGCACTATGGAATATTTCTAGACTTTTTTGTGAATTCTGAGCACTGTATTTATATTAACATTGCACACGTTTTATGCTAATATTTATGTTGATAAATCTGATCACTATTACTTTATGAACGTCACTCAGATCTCATCTTAAATGTCATTTCTTCAGAGAGATTTTCCCTGACAACCCAGTCACTATTTTAACGCATTCCCTATTTTAATTCTCTGCATGGCACTTACCACGGATAATTTTGGAGTTTTATTTATTTCTTTATTGTCTTTCTCTCTCTACCTTTTATGAGGCAGGATCTTGGACTGTCTTTTTCACTGCTAGGTATTTGCAGCACCTAGAATGGTACTTGGCCCATAGTTGGGTATACAATAAAGATTTGTTAAATAAGGGACTAAATGAATGCATTAGGCTAATTATATGTGTGCATCTATGTGTTTCTTGAAGAAAAGAAAAAAAAAGAAAATCACTTCTCAAGATCATTTTCTTTTGTCTTAGGTTCTTAAGGGACCAAGAAATAGAGTTCTATATCTAAAACTTCTGAGATTCAAATCACAGCTTCAACTAACATTCCAGCTCTGCCTAGCTATACATTCATTTGTACCAGTTCTTAACCACAAAGATGAAAAATGCTGCCTGGCACAGGATGTGGTCATTTGTGCTCAGGAAAGGCATACAGTGTTCTACCAGCTTCATGCAACCTCTTGAAGATACTATCCATGGAGTCACACTCAGAATGAGGCAAATGATAACTATGCCTTTGGTTTGCATTTTTCTGAGTTAGGGTTTCTGAGTTTTGATAGGTGATGCCATTAAGTCTATGTTTGGACTTTTGGTCTGGAAATTGATAATTATGTTAGAATTCACTCTAGATTCAGAAGCAGCCTCCAAGTTTTATGTTTACAGGTGGTCAGAAAAAAACACAACAGATTAAATATTCGATCATTCCAATTTTAGTATACCTGCTGCTGAAGTGAGCACCAGATTAAATACTCGAATATAAACAAACAAACAAACCCAATTCCATTCAATAATAGGAATTTAAAACAAATATTGTAAAAACCCATGTGGTACAGCACTTCCATAGGAATCCATATAATAGATTCCAGGCCTCTGCATATTGACCCTGTTCTAGAAATGCATCCAAGGAGAAAAAAGAGATTCAGCCTCTGTGGTCAACTCACTTTGGATCATCTTTGACCATTATAGCTTCCAGTGTCATTTCTGTCTTCTTAGCTCCAATTCCATGTCAGTGGATGAATGGGGTATCAGTGTATTTTTCTCAGTTGTTAGGGATCTAAATCTAGGAGTGTCATAACATTTCTTGGTAGAGACTAGAAGATATAATCAGTCATTCTAAATAATTTGGGAAAGACAGAAGAAATGGCTCTTTCCTCTAAACCTGATTTAAAAAGAAATGAGGGGTGCCTGGGTGACTCAGTTGGTTAAGCATCTGACTCTTGATTTCCACTCAGGTCATGATCTCAGGGTTGTGAGATCAGGCCCTGAGCTGGGCTCCAACTCCGTGCTTAATGGGGAATCTGCTTGAGAATCTCTCCCTCTCCCCCTGCGCCCACTCACGCTCACACTCTCTCTCTCTCTCTCTCTCTCTCTCTCAAATAAATAAATCTTTTTAAAAAAGAAACGAACAGGCTAACTTTAGCGTTGAAAGATTAACCCTTTATTTCATAACTGAGCTCCAAACTGATTACTGTACTGTTAATGTTGGCACTTAATCTGGGTCATATACCTTTGGAAAAGGTTGTTATCAGGCCTCTACATAAAATATGATCAGTAGATACAGATTATACATGCTATAATTGTAAAATAATAGAATTGAAAAGTAGCATTGCCTAAAAGAAGATATGTCTGTTGCATAATAAGTTACTTCTGTCATATTCAGCATAGGGAAACATTAAGACTAGTTAGGATTATACTTTTAAAGATAATTAGAATTAGGGGTGCCTGAGTGGCTCAGTCAGTTAAGCATCTGCCTTCAGCTCAGGTCATGATCTCTGGATCCTGGGATGGCCCTGCATCAGGCTTCCTGCTCAGCAGGGAGTCTGCTTCTCTCTCTGTCTCTCTCTCTTTCTCTCTCTCCCTCTGCCCCTCCCCCTGGTTGTTCTCTCTCAAATAAAAATCTTTTAAAAAAAAGATAATTAGAATTATACTTTTAAAGGAAATTTAGCTATAATGTAATAATGATTATAAACAATTTTAAAAGCATGCTTTAGAAGATCCTATTCTATTTAAGTTTAATGGAAGCATTTTTCTTTTAAGTTCTCTAAAAAGTTTTAGAAACTAAGATCTCTCCTGGAATGTTTTAAATTCAGAATAATTGTAATTATGTCTGATTTATATATTAAAGAAAATAAAATGTCATGTGTATCTTTCTAAGTTTCCAGCTCTTAGAAAACTGTTTATAGAAGATTAGAAACGCTCACTTTATTTTTCTCTTATGGAAAGAAAAACTAAATTTTTAGGGGGAAAAAGTGTTTACCCAACTAGAATTATTGTGTGAAAAACAAAAAATACTTAGAAAAAAACTTTTAAAAGATATTAACATTTAACGTAAATTCACTTATTTCCTACCCTCCAGATATTTTGATCACTTTTTAGAGTTTTTGTTGTTGTTGTTTTAAGTAATTTCCAGGCCCATCGTGGGGATCGAACTCAAGGTGCAGAGATGATCTTTTCTTTTCTTTTTTTTTTTAACTATATGTTCCTACAAGCCTAGTGCAGGAGTTGGCAATTATTTTCTGTAAAGGGTCAGATGGTAAATATCTTGGGCTTTGTGGCCAAATGATCTCTGTTGCAACATCTCAACTCTGCTGTTGTAGTGTAAAGCAGCCATAGACGATATATAATGAATGTGCATGGCCGTATACCAGTAACTTTATTTACAAAAACAGGCCGTGAGTCAGATTTGGCCTCTAGATCATGGTTTGCTGACTCCTGGCCTGATGTATACATTTATTGTGTGATGAGTTAAAAATGTTCATGTAAATATCTCAAAAGGACCTCAATGGGGAGTTTAACACTATTATTATTTTTTTTAAGATTTATTTATTTATTTATTCGACAGAGAGAGAGACACAGCCAGCGAGAGAGGGAACACAAGCAGGGGGAGTGGGAGAGGAAGAAGCAGGCTCATAGAGGAAGAGCCTGATATGGGGCTCGATCCCATAACGCCGGGATCACGCCCTGAGCCGAAGGCAGACGCTTAACCGCTGTGCCACCCAGGTGCCCCAACACTATTATTTTTTAAATAGAAAAATATATATCACTAACAGCTTTGTTTATCTCACACATACATAGTGAGTATAGCTCTGTACATAAATTAATTGGTCATAAATAAAATGATATGTGGATTAAATGTTGTATTACCACCTAATTGGTTCCTCCTTTCTTCTTGAAAATTTAAATGTAATAGACTAATGCACTGGAGATATTTATATCAATTCAAGTTTATTTCCTCCATGAGGCCTCCTTGTACTTTCCCAGCTCCCTCAAGTATAGTCTTAGGGCTGAGTTTTTGGAGTGTGTTTAATTAGTACTTGTTTAAGTACCTAATTATACTGTATTTGGAACTGTTTGTGCATGACAAACTTTCACCCCATTACATTATAAGCTTTTTGAAAAAAAGAGCCCTAGTCGCCTACATTTATATCTGTAAAAATACCTACCTATAAAGTGATATAATCCAAGTGGATTGAAAAACACAAGAAATGAAGACATTCAGAGTTCTTTTTCAACCCTGGTCATTGACTCCTATGAACTATTATTATTTCTCTTCTCAGTGGTGACCAACTGCAACCTTGTCAGATGAATCTTGAGCAGTAGGAAATAACCAGGGATCTCCAAGTCTTTTATTTTTGTTTAGCATTTGATGAGTGCAACGGAACCATAGGCACTTCACTGAATACCAAGGACATTGGGACCTTCCTGTAGGACCTAAAATGTCATTGAGATACCATAAGGTCAAAAGCAGAAGTTAAAGAAATATTTATAACATACTATAAGAAAGAATATCCCTATTGCTTATGTGGGCCCCATGTTCCCCGAGGAACACAATAAAATAAAAGCCTCTGGACACCAGGGCTAGAGGTCAGACGTCTCAAATCAGGGTGTCAACATGAACATGCTCCCTCTAAAGTCTCCAGGAGGATCCTACCTTGCTTCTGTCTCGCTTCTGCTGGCTCCCAGTAACCCTTGGTGTTCTTGGCTTGTGGCAGTGTGACTCCAAGCTCTGCCTCCTTCACAAGGCCTTCTCCTTTTCTTCTACAGACAGCAGTCATTGGATTAAGGGCCCACACTAATCCAGTGTGATCTCATTTTAACTAATAACATCTACTAAAGTCAGTAGTTCCTGAAGTTCCTGGCAAACATGAATTTTGGGAAGACACTTCAATGGACTATATTCTTTCTTTCTCTCATCCTTACAACTATCAAATATACCTGAAATAAGATAGAGGAAATGGATTGCTTTTTAATTATTTGTACAGTGGTGATTGATTAGTCACTATTTAATTACTTCTATAAGAGTTAGGATTGTACCTGATTCCATGAGAAAAGTTGAATTTGATAATTTTTTGATAGGTCTTAATTTTTTTCTATATCTTTGATCTATACCTTAGATCAAAGATGAAAAATTTAATTAGAAAGTCTGCTGAAAAAAAAATTCTTCCCACCTCAGGAGATACAGCTCCTGTCTTCAGTAGCTTTCCATGTCAGAGTCTCAGTCTCTTTAGAGGTGTACAACATTTTTGCGCTCATGAGAAATACAAACTACTTTGATGCTTCTGAAAGGGGGGGAAAAAACCCAAGCCACATTTGTGGTTTATGGATGCTAATTACTGCTACATTTAGATGTGTGAAGGAGGGGTCTATGGCTGGAGCGAGCTGGGAGAGACCAAGTCAGCCTCGCCTAGGCGCTCACTGAGGTTCCAGTGGTACTGCTCAGCACACGCAAATATATGCTTCAAAAGGAAGTGCCGTTTTTTATCAAAATATTACATCTCTCAAGCCCAGATCAAGACCTGTCGCTCATGGGATGCAGGGGTTATCTTACAAAATCAGCAGTGCTTTGCTGCAGAAGTTCACTCACAGGGGATTTCTGTAAGTGCTCACAATGGGCAGAGGCTTTACCGTTTCTACTGTGTCAAACGGGTACGTTCTGTTGGTGACAGAACACCTCTCCTTGAATCTTTTTAACAAAAAACACCTCTGGATTTTTTTTTCTTTTTTGACCAAGCTGTGTAGCACAGTGAACTAAAAGGAGCTTAATAGGAAAATATTTGGCATCAGCAAAAGAGGAATGGACAGTTCTAATGGTCGACAGAAAAATGGATCTGCTCACTGTCCTTAGTGGGTCCTCGAAGACTCTTTTCCCCTTTCTTTTGTGTTTTTTTAATTGTGGAGCAATAGTGTTTGCACCTCCTTAGAATAGAAACAAGATGAGTGTGAAATAAAACATAAATTCCAGTACAGTTGGTTAGCTGTGCGTATGAAACACCCATGTGTGCCTGCTAATTCTCATAGCATCTGATCTTGCCAAGCAAGTTCAGCTGCTCAAACTAAGTTTGGCACCAGGCATGGCGACCTGGGCCATTGTGTACCTTGGTGCAGTTTGGTAACCACATGAAGGCATCCTGCTGAGGAATAAGTGAGGAATCCCAGTGGTGTGCCAGAGTCAGCTCATAATCGCTTATTAAACTTTCAGGAATTTTGTCAGCCGGCTGACTTCACATTGGTAACTTGAATTGGGCCGTGGTATTTATACCACTGACATCAGCAAATGCTACAAATGAGCCCCTCCCCCATTCTGAGTTGGTTTTTAAGCACTTACCAGCACACCGCTGGACTGAGGACTGAATGAAATCCTGTTCTGGCTCACTAGGTCATCATTTTTCATAATTTGTCAGAGGGGCCCTTTTTCTTTTTCTTTTTTCTTTTGTAATTTGCATGAAGGAAAACAGTGTTGGAGATGAGAAAAGTACATGAGACCTTTCCACAACATAATAGATAGGATCCACAAATTTTATCTTTAAAATATGAGGATCACATTATTGTAAAGTTAACGAAATAATAAGAGTTTTTGGTAGATACTGTTACAAAAAGCACAAAGCAACAACAGTGAAGTTTAGACTAGACACAACTGACCATACATTAAACTTAAAATGTCCCAAGTAATCATAAGTCAGTTACTTCCTTCTGAATCTCATAACATAAGAATTTTAACTTGCTCCCGTAAGTGAAGGGAGGAGTGGACAGCTGGAGGCCATCACCAATCCTCTTATATCCAATTTTATACATACTGCATTGTGGCAGGGTCTTACTCTACTGTCTCCCAAAGAGTTGATAACATGGCAAGGGCAGAATCTTTTTCAGTGTCACTCTTCTTTTATGCCAGAATTTGGAGTATATAGTCAATACTCAGTATTTATCTATTTTTCTCTCTGCCTTTCCATCCAGCCATCCATTTATCCATTCATCCCCTGCATTGTTCGAAGTGCTCACTAAATAACTGTCAGTCATTTAAGTAAAGTAAGGAAGAACAGGTGAATACATTTTGGCAATTGGTCCCTTATAGCCATCAAACTGGAATATGGGAAGACTTTGCAAGGATTACATGGGTGTGGATAATTTAAAACAATCAATTCCCAAGGTTTCAACTTCAGTATGTTCTCTTTTCTAAATCTCATGTGCCCTGTAAGACTGCTGTAGTTAAGGTTCTTCCCCATCTCCTCTTTCACAGTGATCCTTCTCCACTTTATAAAAGAAAGACACATCACTCGCCCACCCCAAATCTTACTCTTTGCCTTAAGGTGTAAATACTTGCAGGATGCTACGTAAAGGGTAAATTAGATAATTTCTTTAATCAAACTTTTGTAAATGCCTCCCCCTCCATCCATCTCATTAAAAGATAAATTCCCAACAAATTTTACTTTTCATATTTAATAATTATTGATCAAGATTTGTAACATACCTATATGGTTTTAATCAATTATATGCTAATAATTATAATAACTCAGTCCAGAAGAAATTTTTTACCCCTAGCACTTCATGGTAACATGGTAACTATATATATATATATATAGAGAGAGAGAGAGAGAGAGAGAGAGAGAGAGTTGCTGTAGAGACGTATGATAGGATGAGCAATAAAGATTCAAGCATGAATTAACAGTAGAAGGACGCCTGGGTGGCTCAGTTGGTTAAGCATCTGCCTTCGGCTCAGGTCATTTTCCCAGAGTCCTGGGATCGAGTCCCTCATAGGGCTCCTTGCTCAGTGGAGAGTCTGCTACTCCCTCTCCCTCTGCCTGCTGCTCCCCCTGCTTTTGCTCACTTGCCTGCTCTCTCTCTCTGACAAATAAATAAATAAAATCTTAAGAAAAAAAAAAAAGAACAGTACATAAGGGGTGCCTGGGTGGCCAATCAGTTAAGCATCCAACTCTTGATTTCGGCTCAGGTCATGGTCTCAGGGTTGTGAGATGGAGCCCCGTGTAGGGCTCAGTGTTCTGTGGGGATCTGCTTGAGATTCTCTCCCTCTCCCTGCCCCCAGTTGCACACACACGTGTGTGCATGCGCACGTGCTCTCTCTCTCTCTCATAAAGAAATAAATCTTTAAAGAACAGTACCTAAGAATGAAGTTCTATGGGAAAGTGAAATGGAAATAGAAGTTCAGGGAGAAAATTTCTGATTTTTTTTAAAAACCTTATTTATGTATTTTGAAATTTATGATGGAATAAATCAAATCACTAATATTTATATTCCATTGGGTACATTTGGAAGGGTGCACTCATAGTTTAAATCATTATTTACAATAAACAAAATGTGTATTTGTTCAGAAAATGTTTAAATTATGATGAAAAATTGTAGGTGTCAACTTAAAATTCACTTAATGTCCACTGTGTATAGGGGAGAAACATAATTTTTCAAAATTCTTTTTAGGGTACTTGAGCAAATAACTTGAAGGCCAACCGCTATCATATAAACTATAGATAGTGTAGTACAGAGAAGCCTTCAATTTAAGCCTCAGCCTGTTTAAAGGCCTAATACAAAGATTCTCAACCCGAAATATTAAGGTTTGGGAAACCTCTCAAAACTATGTGAAATTTTGTGTTAATGAGAATGTGTGCATTTTATCTGGGCCAAGAGTATAGTTCTCATAGAAGTCTATAACTCAAAAGATTAAAAAGTTCTGACCAAAGTGTATAAGGTCTTACAGCCTCTTGACTTTGCTGTTTTTATAATAATTCCATATGTAATGGTCTATAGAATGGCTTCCAACATAAACCATTTTAGGTCAGCTCTGTATGTATATAAAATAACATATACTAATTATAAAAAATCATGAAATAGGCATAATCCCCCTTTCTTCACCGACGTGAAACCTATCATAGGGCAATCTTTTAATTTTATTTTTGGCTGATTCAGAGGTCTTTCTTTTTCTTAACTTTGATAAAGAAAGTTACAGATGCTTTGTCCATAGAAAAATGCTGTATGGAAATTTTGAAAACAGTTTTTAAAAGAATAGATAGACATCATTTACCCCTGACAATTCTATTATGTGGCATCTAATTTAGCACCTAATACTCAGCAGTCTAGTAATAGGTTGATGTAGTATTCAAGCTTAGAATTAGGAAGATTACATTTGGAGGTGACTGACAGCACAGTAGTTTGAAAGCTTTGGATTTTAAAGTGTCACATACACAGCAGATGAGTGATGTCAGAGCCAAGCCTAAAGGAGGACCCTGGTAATCCAGCCCTTGGTGTATAACCTTCAAACACCAATAAACAAGATTATCTGGATTTAACATGTGACCTTTTTCATTCTGACTGGTTAGGTCCAGATGTTTTCTCATTCAGCTGTCTGGTTGAAATCTGCTTTTTAACTGACTGCAATTGGATCTAGATTTGAGGTTGTAGAAATGACAGTCTTGAAAACTCTATTCTGCAGGGGGTGATGCTGTCTAAACAGTAACATATGGAGACCGATGGTTTAATAATTAAAAATAATTTGTGACCTTACCCTTAATAGATTTGTTAATTATGTCAACTGAATAAGTAAAAATGGGATTGTGGTATATATATTTCACTATATTAGTCAGTCTGGTGGCATTAAAAACATTGACAAGATTTGTTAGAACCAGGCTTTCTTGCACCTGCGTCTACAGAAGCAGAAATCCCAGTCATGCCTTTGTTACCCTTTGTTACCCTCAAGGAAGTTCACAGCAGCCCTAGAGAAAACAGGAAAGGCTCTTTATTAGCTTCTCTTAAGTCAGTCTAAGCTTATGGCCATACTTCTCATTCACCAAAATTTGGACACAATTTACTGTACCTTTATTACCTCTCTTCATTGCTTGGAGCCCAGGACTATTTCTGGCATTTTGTTATGGACTGTTCCTTACAATCATCTTAATTTTCTGGGTCTAGTCCTTCAGGTTGTACTAGTTCTGTCTCTGAGACTATATAAAAAATATATTTCTTTATTTTCTTCTTTTCTCATGGGAGAACTAAACTCTCATATCATTGAGTAAACCCTCAGAGAGCTTCCCCATGTGATTTTATACTACCGCTGACTTGTAGGTCAGGAATAGTGCTCACTGATTAATGAATAATTATAGCCTAGTAAGGCACGCTAAATTATTAACAGAATAGAAAATGAGACATGAGAACGTAAAAAGACATAAAAGCACAAAATATGACAAAGAAATATTATAATTAGAAAATCTAGATCTTTATGGATTTTAGCATAACTTAGGAAAATAGCAAAATCAGTAGTTACTTAGGTGTTCTCTGAAGTTGATAATAAAATAATATTAGCCTGAAGTTGATAATAAAATAATTAAGTATGAGAAATGTCCTATGAGGCCAACTCTTACAGTTGATTTAGTATTCTTCCCTACAGCCAGGTAACAGATACACCTTGTGCTTTTTAGCACAACACTTATTAATTTCTGTGAAAAGGACATGACATTAGTTACACAGGAACAAGAGGAGTTAAAGATAGTCTACTGAGGATTTGTCATATCGGATTAATCATAGGTCAAAAGCTACACTTGTCACAGTGCTTCTGGTAATAGTTGGTAAATGAGTAGCTAAACTCTACCCTCTTAAGACAGATTCAGTATCAGTGTAGCTAAATACCAGTTGTTGGGTTGGTTTTTTTAAATCCTTATAAAGTTTTTTTCCTAAACAGCTTTAATTCACATACCTCCTTAAGTGTTCAAGTCAATGCTTTTTGTAAATTTACAGAATTGTGCAATAGCATGTTTTGGAATATTTCTATCATCCTAAAAAAATCCCTGGTACCTGTCTGCAGTGAATCTCTACTCTCATTCCCAGCCCCAGGCAACCACTAATCTGACTGCTGTCTCTGTAGAGTTACCATTTCTAGACATCTTATATAAAAGGAATAATATGTAGTCTTTTGCTTCTGGCTTCTTTCACTTAGCATAATATACTTTTTTTTTTAACTTTGTCCATGTTGTTGCATGTTTCAGTACTTTGTTTCTCTTTAGTTCTGAACAGTATTCTACTGTATTGATAAAATTTGTTTATTAATTCACCAATTGATAGACCTTCTGACTGTTTCCATTTTTTTGGCTTTTATGATCCTGCTATGAACATTTATGTACAAGTCTTTGCGTGGACATAAGTTTTCATTTCTTTTGGGTAGATACCTAGGAGTCAAACTGCTGGGTTATATGGTAAATCTGTGTTTAATTTTATAAGAAAAATCTGTATTAGTTATTGATTGTAACAAAACTTAGCAGCTTAAAGCAATACAAATTTATTATCTCAGGAATACAGGCACAACTTATTTGGGTCCTCTGCTTCTTATGAAGCCACAATCAAGGTAGTGACCCAGACTATGGTCTCATTGAAGGTTTAACTAGGGAAGGATCAAATTCCAAACTCACTCGTGTCATTGTCAGGATTCAGTTCCTTGAAGGTTATTGCACTAGGCCTCATTTCCTCACTGTAGGTTGGCCAGGACAGCCTTCAGTTCTTTGCCATGTGGGCTCCCTAGCTTATTTCATCAGAGAAGCACCTAAGAAGCACCAGGGAAAGAGTGAGAACGAGATGAAAGTCATAGTTATAATCTAACAACAGGAGTGATTTCCCATCACTTTTGCCATGTTCTTTTTTTTTCCGAAGATTTTATTTATTTAGTTATTTAGTTATTTATTTATTTGACACAGAGAGAGAGAGAGAGAGAGAGAGAGAGTGCACACAAGCAGGGGGAGTGGCAAACAGAGGGAGAGGGAGAAACAGACTCCCCACTGAGCAGGGAGCACAATGCTGGGCTCAATCCCAGGACTCTGGGATCATGACCTGAGCTGAAGACAGATGCTTAACTGACTGAGCCACCCACGTGCCCTGCCATGTTCTTTTAATTAGAAGCAAATCACCCAGGTCCAACCCACATTCAAGGAACAGAGATTGTGCAAGGATAGGAATACTAGAAGTCAGGGATTGTTGGGAACTGTTTCAGAAGGCTATCCATTACATGGCCAAATTTTTTTTTCCAAATGGCTATACCATTTTACACCCCCATCAGCAGCAGATTACAGTTCCATTTTCTCTACATCCTTACCAGCACTCATTGTTGTCTGTCTTTTTGATGATAGCCCTTCCAGTGGGTGTGAAGTGGCATTTCATTGTGGTTTTAATTTGCATTTCTCTAATTACTAATGATGTTGAACATCATTTCATTTGCCGATTGTTCATTTGTATAATTTCTATGGTGAAATGTCAATTCAAATATTTTTCACGTTTTTAATTGGATTATTTGACTTACTATTGAATTATAAGATGTTTTCATTTATGAATCATGCTTTTGGTATCATATCTAAGAAATCTTTGCTTAATTCAAGGTCACAAAGATAATATGTGTCAGCTACTATGCTAGGCCTTTCTATACATTATTTTGCCTAATGTAATTACAGTAACAACCCTGTTAAGTGTAGATAATATCATCATTGCACAAGTGAGAAAATTCACAGAAATCAAGTGACTTGCTGAGATCATACAGGTAGAGTACAACTTGAACCTAGATGTCATCTTACTCCGTAGCTTGTGCTCTTTCATCAGAACTTTAAAAAAAAAATAAAAGACATTCAAATCCATTTTCAGTGGGCAAAATAAGAGTGAAATACCACACTGTCTTTTCCTTATAATTATCAGTACCCATTCTGGTGCTATTTGAATACTGTTAGTAGAAACTCTGTATTCATGATCATTAAAAGTTGCCTTTCGAAAGAGAAAAAAAAACTTGTATTCTAGTTTATTGGCTAGATTCCATCCTAGTTATATTTTGGCAGACAATATTCCCTCCACTATTTCTAGTGGAGCAAGGATGCATCTTTGCTTGCAGCCTTGAAGTGTGTCACTGGGCAGCTGTTAAGCAGTTGTTATACTTTACCCCCAGGGATAAGCATGTTCCAGTGACAAGATAGCTTATTCCCTTATGGGTTTTTAGTGTTATACATTCACCTAAGACAACTCAGTGCTGAGTTCTTCCGTGTTTCTTAGCAGAGAGAAGAGAATGGAGGAAGCAGAGAGGAAGAAAACTCCAAATATTATGTAGCAGATAGTAAATTTTATATTATTTTTGTATATATTCTGTTTTAATCGGTTTAATGTTAAAAAGAGTGAGAATCTTCTAATTATTATTCCTTATATTAATTTTCCTCTCTTTCAAGATTCCTTTATGCTCTTTGGGTCTTGTTAGTATACCTTAAGTTAGAAATACAGTTTGTTGTTGCTGTGGCCTAATATGATAGCCTTAGGCAAAATTACAATCTGTGCGATTTTTAAAAAACATCTCCAACCTTAGTTTTGTATTTGAAGCAAAGAACAGGATAATCATTCACTCCTTCCTTCCTTCCTTCCTTCCTTCCTTCCTTCCTTCCTTCCATCCATCCATCCTTCCTCCTGTTCATTTGGTAAGCAGTTGCTAAACTGTGCTCCTAGCCCAGTGCTACATGTTAAGGGTGCAAGTGGAATAATATACAGACATTGATATGAAGCAGCCACTAGGTAGAGGGGAAAATTGGAACAATTACAGAAAGAGCAGATTTGGAAGGGAAGTCAAAGGGAGAGAAATAACGAGCTAAGGTGTAACTTGTTGAGTATGAAACAAGTATAAGAAATCTAAGAAGTGATTGGAAGTATCTATTGGGCTGAGCAGGGAGGATTAGGCTGGAAATACAGAAGTGGGAGTCATCAGCCACAGAAGGCTGGATCAGGAGAATATGTAAAGTGAGAAAACAAAAGGTTGAAGAAACAGACCTGAGGAAACCATTGACACCTAGGAGACAGAGGAAGAGGAGTAGACAAAGGAAATAAATAAGGTAGGAATAGAATCAGGCAGGAATAGAAATCGGGGAAGAGGTTCAAGAAGCAGGGACTAGTCATCCTATTCCAAAGGATGGCATCCTGTTCCAAAGTGGGGGAATAGGGGAGATAAAAGGCTGACCACCGTGGGCAAAGAAGTAAGCCAGAGGACTGGTTATCACTATGGGGCTTGGGTCTTCTTCTGATGTATCATGAGGAGAAATTCTGCATACTGTGTATCAGCCTCAGAATGTTGTAGACAAGTTAGGGAGTGGTACAATAAAGTGGCTTGTTCCTTCTTCCTTGCCTGGCCTTCATCTTAAATTGGTTCAGGCTGCCCAAAGAGTTCATTCATTCATTCATTTATTCATTCAATATCTATAGTAAGTTGACCCTCTGAAAGGTTCTGGGGACACAAATATTATCAAAACCTGGCCCAAGCCTTGAAGATTCTCCTAATCTATATGGGAAATAAACATGTTAACTGTCATATAACACAACACATACTATGCATACCAGGAACTTAAGTTGTGGATATGGAAGGCATTTCCATTCCTTCCCTTACTTGTGATCCTGAGTTCGGTGTTGTGACTATCAGAATGTTTTTAGCCAATTTAACTGTATTTGGATGATAATTTTTAAATTTTTCTAAGTAGTATATTTTATTTTTTTTTCAAGGTGTGGAGATTATTTTAATTACATTGGGTTTTTTTAATGTTTTTTATTATATTATGTTAGTCATCATACAGTACCTCCCTGGTTTCTGATGTAAAGTTCGATGATTCATTAGTTGTGTGTAACACCCAGTGCACCATGCAATACGTGCCCTCCTTACTACCCATCACCAGTCTATCCCATTCCCCCACCTCCCTCCCCTCTGAAGCCCTCAGTTTGTTTCTCATAGTCCATATTTTAATGTGATTTAAATTTTTTGATTGAACTCTGTCAAAAAATAGTAAACATTCTATACAAAGGAATTATAAAAGAAAAGTAAAATTTTTCTTCTGGATTTATAAATGAAATGTCTACCATGTAAATACTATCTCTAGTAAGTTTGGGGAACATCTAAAACTGCATCCTCTTTAGATTTTCATTTGTTATTTTTTAATGGATAGCCTTTATTTCTCAGAAATACAAATGTAAAATAATATATAGGTTACATGATCAATAGGAAAAGTTCACAGTTACAATGGACAAAAATGAAAAAGTCACTATATTTGTATACTGCTTTATAGTTTAGAAGGAACTTCCACACATCATGTTCTTCAATCCTCACACTGTAGATGAAGAATTCACCTGGCCCCATGATATCTGAAGAGCAAAGTTAGCCCAACTGAGCAGCCGAAACATCACCTATTGCTGATGTGTAGTATATTCCTGTCATTAAAAGTAATAAATCTCCTCTTGTTCTAATGGGGAAGCAAAGCATTACACTGAAATTATTAAACAAACTTATTTTTATTATTATGGCAATGAATGAGCTATTTGATAGTCAGATAATAAGACAAAGATTAACGTCATTAGTAAAATGGAGGGTGGTTCCTTTGCAACTGAAACTTTCTTCATGTTTTCATGCTAATGTTCTTGAATTTGAAGTGACATGATTTAGTAATTACCAGTTTAGATTTTTTAAAGGCAAATTTGGAAGTCTGATGAGAATATGTTTTAATGAAAACTTTAACCAAACCGAATATTATCCAAACTGCTTATCTCTTATTTCACTGCTAATGAGATATTAATATTTCATCTCTTAGTGGTCTGATTCACCCTTTCCAGTTTTTTCCCTAATTTTTAAGTAGGTGTTTTAAAAATTAATAGATGTCCATCATTTTAGATTTTAAAAGAAGAGAAACATGACAACACAATGGATCCTATAAATCGATGCCCAGAAGTTTTGCTTTCATTGAGGCTTCATAATTTTACTGGTTAGCAAATACTAGAACTTTGTATTCTTTAGTTGGCAAAATATCATTGGTTTTCCTCCTTCCTCACTTTACAAATAAAAATGTAAATTAGAAAATGAAAATGACCCATGCTTTCAGTGTTCTTATTCCTAACACAAAGAGGCCATTGTGGAAAAGGAGTAGAGATATTAATTATATAAGGAAGACTGTTTTAGTTGATCTGTTTCTGCAGTATTGCATGATAGCAACAAATTCTGTAGACTAAATACCTACCATACATATATCTCCCATTTTGCTCTTTAGTGCTTCAAGCTTCTAAATCCTATTAACAGCTGTCAAAACCTGGTAAACTATTTAGATGCTTTCACAATTTGTTTAATTGGATAGTTAGAAAATGGCATGCTAGAAAAGCCCACCCACCCTCCCTCCCCCCTTTCTTTTAGCCTGGCTGAACATCTGTAGCATTAGGGCCTCATTATCTCTGAATTGGCATAGCAAATCAGTGGCATCATTAAAATGCCACATTAAGATGATTAAGCTTCTTTGTTATCCAGTTGACTTTTGCATGTGCTGAGGATTTCATGGTTATGACCCCTAATCCTTGTAAAACACTTAAACAACATCACCCTTTTGTGTCTTCCCTGTCTAACAGCCTCTATCTTGTTTTGCCCCTTCTCACAGTATCTCTGGCAAACTTAAGGCTATTACTCCAAACTTTGTCCTACTTTGAGTGGGATTTTGAGAGCTCATAATTCAGAGTGGAAATTCAGAGCCCCCTTTTTGCACTGGGAAATTCCTAACATGCTATACAAGACACCCAAGTTGCCTGTTCCATTTGCCATCTTTGATAGGTTCTTCTCTCCAACTGAGCATTTTATGTGCCTGTAAAAACAAACTGAGGCACAGTTGGCTGAGACTGTTATTGCCCCTGAAGGATTTAGATGTTGGATCCTTTCCAAGACCCATTGTTTTTGCAATGTCTCAGGTGAAACCAAAAATGTCTACTCTGGAGTGCAAGCCTTTCATGTGATAACCATCACCCCAGGAAATGAAACCATGTGCATCAGCCCCAGTGAGCCAAGCCTTTGTTCTCTTCAGCCTACAAAATTCTCTCTGGGGGGGGTGTGTGTGTTAGTATATGTCATCTTCCTTAGAGGCCTCCAGAATATAGACAAATATGGGAGCAATTGTACCCTAGAGTAGCTCCTTTAGGAAGAAGTTCAGTTTAATCTAATTTTCTATGGGTTAGATTCAATTTAGACATCTTTTTCCCCCCTCTGGGAATGTTTAGCAATTACCTTTATCAGCAATTTGTGGTTTGGTATGTTCTTTTCTCCACAAGTTCACTTATAAAAAATTTACTCAGGAAGCCTTTAACAATTTTTAGTATGACATATATCATATATACAAAAAGGCAAATATAATTACATGTATAGTTTAAAGAATAACAACAAAACAAGCATCCATGGACCCACCACCTGGCTTAAGAAATAAAATATTGCTAGTGCCTGTGAAGATTCTTGATACTATTTTAAGTGGCAATTTAAGTTGTGTGTCTAAGAAAACGTGACATATATAATAGGAATTTACAAAACTAAAATGGGAGATTATTCACATTACAAAAGTTTCATTCACATCACAAAAACTTTAGGGTGTTATGGGGCAGTTCTTCACTATATTCAATATTTCTTGCCAGATCTGTAAGATTTTTGGCCTTTACTAACAGTTCAAATGTTCCAGTCACTGACAACTGAAAATCAAAGAGAAATGAAGAGAAACTTTTCCGAATGTATTATGTAAATCAGTGGAACAGTATTATCTGTTTTACATGTAACATTTTATGAACACGTCAGCTACATTAAGGTGAATCTGTAGAGGTTAATGATATCATGCTAAATATAAAGTTGAGTGAGGTAGGTATATGAGAAAGCACAGAAATGAGAATTTTTTTCTACTTTAGAATATCAAGGAAGACTGCATGGAAGAAATGGCATTTAAATAGCATCTGGAAGTTTGAATAGCATGTTGATGTGAGGAAAGGGCATTTTGGGTTTTGGAAAGACTGGAGAAGCAGCTTGGAAAACTGCTATTAGATTGCTGCTCTAACGTTTCAAACTTTAATGTGCATAGGAATCCTTGAGGATCTTGTTAAAATGCAAATTCTGATCAAGTAGGTCTGGGGTGAGATTTGAGAGTCCGTGTTTCTAACAAGCTCCCAGGGGATGCTGGAACTGATGATCCAAAGACCCCATTTTGAGTAGCAAGATTCTAGTCTGGAGAAAAGATTGATTCAGGAGGAATGAGATGATTGGGTAGGCTCAGGCCAGGTTCTGGACAGGCCCTTGAAGATCTCGCTAAGGAGTTTGGACTTTGTTTAAAAGCAAAATGAAATCATTGGAAGTTTCTGAAAAAGCGTTTTAGTGCTACAGAATGATTAATCTGGAAATAAAATATGGTATAAAATAGAGGTCGCATACACTGTGGGCCAGTTAGGAGGCTAAGGCAGTGGTATATTTATGTACTAAGTATTTACTGTCTATGTATTTTATACAGAGCACTGTGTCAAACTGGAGAGTGGCAGTTCTTTTTTCTCTCCCCAACCCACCCTGCCTGGAGTGGCAGTTCTCAAATTCCATTGTGCGTAAGATTTACCTACAGAGCATAATTTTAATGCATATTTCCAGTCTCCATACCCAAATTAGTAGGTCTATAAAGAGACCCCCAACATTTCTATTTTAAAACCACAAAGCCTCTGGTCTCTACAGATACAGGTCAAGCAGTGTCACAGGGGATACTGAGTTAAAACAAACCTGTGTAGATTCTGACCTCAGATAGCTTACATGACCATATGGGAGATGAGATGAATTTATAAATAACTCAGAGAAAGAAGGAACAGATTATTTTGCAGCTGGAGGGATCAATGTGTGTGTGGGGGGGGGGAGGAGATGACATATTAGCTTTGGCTTTTAAGAATCTATACGTTTCGGACCCACCTGTGGCAACACTGGGGAAAACCTTGTAGGCAGTAGAAATAATAAAAGCAAGAATACTTAGAAGTTGTTTAGTTTGGTTAAAGATATATGAGTATTCAAAATCAACATTACAAAGACAGGTTGGGGCCAGATACTGAAAGGCCTTTTAAATTCTTTCTTTCTGAGTTTGGACTTTATTTTGTTAGCAATAGAGAGTATTGAAGAATTTTGACAGGGTCGTGATATGACAGAGCTATAGTTGAGGAAGAATAGTGTGGTGGTAGTGTACAGGATGAACTGAGAAGGAGAGTGAAAGGAGGCAGGAAGAACAATGTGGAGGATAATCAGGGCCTGAGATTCATGATACTGGGAATGCAAAGTAGTGGGGAGGAGAAACAGACTGGAGAGAAAACACAAAAATAGAACCAATGGGTGATTAAGTGTGGGGCAAAAACAAGAGGAAGGAAGATGCTTGTAAGGAGTCTAGCTGAGCAACTGGGAAGATACCTAGGAGCCCTTTGGGAATAGAGGACTAAGGAAGGGGAGAGAGATTACACCTGGAAAGAGAGAGAGAGAGGGAGACATACACATATTTGGGAATTAATCATTTAAAATGCTAGTTGAAGCCTAAAGAGTAGATAAAATTGCCACAGGGGATGGCATGTCAAGGGAAGGAAAAAGCATTACGGGTAGTGTTTAGGAGGAAGATGGAGGAAAAAGGAGATAGAAAGAAGCAATTAGAGAGGTAAGGAAAGAAGTTACAGTCTCACTGAACAAATAGGAGTATAGAAGAAGAAGGAATGGTGGTCAGTATATCAAGGGCTACGGAGAAGTTGGGGAGAATAACACATAAAAGGCCATTGGATTTAGGAATCAGAAGATGATCGATGATCTTCAGGGGAGCAGATTCAGGGAATTATGGAAATGGAAGCCCAATTAGAGGCAATTTTACATCAGTTTTGAGGATATAGAGGCAGAAAGCATAGCTTACTTTTTGTAGTCCATCTGTCTAGAAAGGATTGTTGAGAGAGAATGGTTTAGGTATGATAGCATGAGAGGCTAAACCCAATTGCAATAGGAAATAGAAAAGAGGAATTGGCATCCAGAGAGCCTGAGAACATAGAATCTATAGGTCTTGAAGACTGATTTGATGTGGAGATCAAAAGAAAAAGGATTCCATTTTTAAGACTTGGAACTGGAAGAAGCAAGATGCCATTTGGAAATATACTGAAGTGATAAATTAGAAACAAGCTTGGGTTCAAAGATGAAAAGTTTTATTTTAGACATACTTTTAATATTTTCAAGGGATACCAAGTAGTAAAATGCTCTTCTTTCTTCTGCTCCAATAAATCTTCCTCCCAAGAGAAGAAGATGAGTGTCTTTGCTGGTCTTTTTGGTAGACTGTATTTGGAGTCTGGGTGCTAAACCCAGGAATCTTTCAGAAATCCCATTCATATCTCAGGTACTAATGTATTCTAATATTCAGTTCTGTGTAACTTTACATGGTAAAGCATGGTGAATTGTTGATCTCCAGTCACCATGCAGAGAGGCCATTCAGTTCTTTCATCTAAAGGTAGTAAGGTTCCAAAGACAAACCCATCAACTGTCTAAAGAACTCTTGGTCCATTGAGTCCAAGGGACTTTCCTAATATCCTATCCCATAAGTGTCTCTTATGCTTTCCCTTAGGGCTCTGTGTCTCAAATACCATCTTTCTTGTTCTACAACTAAATCCTAAGGGACAAAAGCCAAGACTTTCTCTTGAGCCAGGTTGGTGTAGTATTTGAGTTTGAGGTCAAGCCCATTAAAACCAACGTCCTGAGGGAAGGAGCAACTCTCTTTTGCCCTGTGTTTTCAGAAAGACCTAACACATTTATCTTCCTAGTTTTAAATTGTCATCGTCCATGGAATGGCGCAAGTCTGTTCATATTAGGATTTTATAACCAAAATGAAAAGGATCTTTTTCTGCTGGCCCCTATCTGCTGTTTTTGGTTTTCAGTAGCTGAAGTTTTCCGTTGAGGTTCTTTTAAACGCCTACATGCAAACTGAAGAGCACTCAAGCTTTGGTGGGATATCACCCACAGCTGGAGTGATGGAGGAAGGGAGGAGGGTACAAGACTCAGGTGCATCCTTCTCTTAAAAAAATTTTTTTTTTTTTTTAAAGATTTTATTTATTTATTTGACAGAGATAGAGACAGCCAGCGAGAGAGGGAACACAAGCAGGGGGAGTAGGAGAGGAAGAAGCAGGCTCATAGCGGAGGAGCCTGATGTGGGGCTCGATCCCAGAACGCCGGGATCACGCCCTGAGCCAAAGGCAGATGCTTAACCGCTGTGCCACCCAGGCGCCCCTTAAAAAATTTTTTTTTTTTTTAAACAAAACCTCTTAAGCAAACAAATTCCATCTGAAAGCAGGTGAGACCTATCCAGAGAAAGAAGGGAATGAACCTCTTTCCATGTAGGAAATGGGTATGGATTCATATGTGGCCCAGATGCATTAAATGGGCTAATTTGAAACATGTTGGACTGATCCTACAGCCCTACATCTCTTTTAATCAAAGAGTGAAATGCTATGAACCATGAACCGTGGTGAGAAGCAGAGGAACAGTGTTGCAGCAATGGCTCCTCGGTTGGTGGTTAGGCCCTGTCTTGCTCTATTAAGCAAACACAGTTAATATAGATAAAAGGTAACCTTGATAGAAGTGAAAATTGAAACTTGAGTTGAAGGTAGCAAGCCAGGCACAGCTGCAGTTGTACTTCCTCCTATATGGCAACAGGAGCTGCACTTACTGGTGTTTTTTGGAAGGGATGCAGTTTTTTAAAATAGCTTTTCTTCAGAGTGTTTTGGTTTTTATTGTCTGCATCATTGATGGGAGAGTGGAATATGTTCGTAAGAAGCCACCTAGACTTTCTACATCTAGTGTGTGGGGTCGGATCCAAGTTCAGCATTCTAATCACACATCTGCTATTAACTGGCTGTGTGACCTTGGACAAATCACTGAAAAGATCTCCGGGGCCAGATTTTCTTATCTGAAAAACCAAAGGGTTGGATTAGATGATCCCGTCCAGCCCTAAAATTCCACTGATTTATGATTCCTCATGAGGAAGCATAACTTTCAATTTCTAAGAACAAATGTTGGGAAAAATAAGCATTTATGCAGCCTATTTTATATATGAAAAATCCCTTGCAAATATTTATTATTATTTTATCAGGCAAATATTTAGGTGTTATTAGTGTCACTACATAAATTTGCCTTCTTCTTAAGTTCTTCAGCTTAAGAGTGTTGCAACTCTTTTTAAGATAGTACCTGGTCAGCCAGCTCACTTGGGCCAGTCCCTCCTCTCCTGTCCAGCCCTACAGTTCTATGATCTTCAGTTTCACCGTCCGTAACAAGGGTATAGGTGTGCTTCCCCTTGCTTAGGTTGAGCTCCATTTACCTGTGTCAATGAAAGTGACTCCTTAGAAGATTATGTTAAAGAATTACTTCTCCTTTTATCTTTCTCAACAGTATTTCACTAGTACAGCCAGCTTCCTCTATATACAATGTTGTCTCATTATCAGTTCCAAGAGAAACAGAGAGATAAGACTCATTTTAGCAGTGCATATACATGGAAGGGGAAGAGGCAAAGCATGGCTTAAAATCAGAAAAACCATATTAACTATTCAACTCTCACTCTTAGTGGCTTAAATTGAATGCATTTGAAGGATTTAAACAGTATTTTCTTCTTGAAACCGAAGAGCTCCGCCACCTTGACTTTTAACTGCAGCCACCAGAAAAGGTACTAAATCTGAGAACCTTTCTTCTCCCCCAGCACTGGAGAAGAGTTGCTCAAAATGTTTTTTTTCATGGTCGCTTTGAGCAGCCACGGCTAAATCCGTTCTCTCTCATTTTCTGGATGGTCTAAAACACTGTTATCTATTTGTGTGTGTGTGTGTGTGTGTGTGTGTGTGTGTATGTTCCACTAACTGTGGTTCTGAATTCAAATGAGTGCTCATCTTAATGGTGTTTTCTTGTTTTGTAGATGTACAATATTATGTTAGCTTCATTTGGTATTTAATTGTCAGTTGTGGGTCTCTTTGAGCCGCTTTGATAACTCCAAATACAATCATTGTTCATTTCTTGCATTTTCTTCCCTGCAGATGATTCAATGAAAGTGAAAGATGAATACAGTGAAAGGGATGAGAATATTTTAAAGCCAGAGCCCATGGGAAATGCAGAAGAGCCTGAAATTCCATACAGCTATTCAAGAGAATATAATGAATACGAAAACATTAAGTTGGAAAGACATGTTGTCTCGTACGATAGTAGCAGGCCAACCAGTGGCAAGATGAACTGCGATGTGTGTGGATTATCCTGCATTAGCTTCAATGTCTTAATGGTTCATAAGCGGAGCCATACTGGTAAATAGTTTCCTTTATCCATTCTTCTGAAAACTGTCCTAATGCAGCCATGTGAGAAATGAAATGGTGGAATTTGGGATGACTTTTGATTACTTTCATTGATTTTTGCTGTAATTCTTTTTTTTTTTTTTTTGCTATAATTCTGATGCATCTCTCCTTCTCTGCATTTTCATTTACCAGTGATTTTTATTCCTGTTTTTCTATGCGTTTGGCAAACATTGCAAATGCCATGAATAAAAATAAATAGCACAGTGTTCTAGGTCAGCCAGATATTTTTCTTCAGTTAATAAGTAGGAGTTGAATTGTGTGATATGCTTCTTAAGCATCGTTCATACATTTTTGCATAACTTTTTAAAAAGCAGACCTCCTTATTTTATTCGGTTCAAATTTGATAGATGAAAGGATATAGTTTTTATTACCAGTTTAAAAATTATCTTCAGACAATGAACAGCCAGTCTATAGAAATGCATACAAACACAACAGTCCCACTGAGCCCAATGGATTCTATCTGACATCTGATACGAAAACTTTAAAAAAGAAGCATTTCTGGCCCTCCATACCTTAAAAGATTTGAGTCTGTGATTCTTTTTTCTCAGATTGAGATTATATTCAAGAAGAATGTTAAGTAATGTTACAAACTTAATCTGGAAAGCACTCCCAGAGCTACTCTTGGTTTTATTTGGGGCGGGGTGGGGGGGTTGTTCCTTCTTTCTTTCTTTCTTTCTTTCTTTCTTTCTTTCTTTCTTTCTTTCTTTCTTTCTTTCTCTTCCTTCCTTCCTTCCTTCCTTCCTTCCTTCCTTCCTTCCTTCCTTCCTTTTATCCAAGACAATAAATAAAATGGCCTTGCTAGATGAATGCTTTTTCTCTTCTACAGGGAAGATTCTAGAAGTAAGTTATACACTTGCCTTGAAATATAGCTCCCAACTGATCCCAATATGATATGAACAGATACTGTCTAAAAGATGAGCTTTTGCCATAGGCGTCTAATCTGTGCATATGCTTTGCCACTTGCTGGGTGATCAGAAGTCTCCTTTTTGTCCTTTTTAAAGGTGAACGCCCATTCCAGTGTAATCAGTGTGGGGCATCTTTTACTCAGAAAGGTAACCTCCTCCGCCACATTAAACTGCACACCGGGGAAAAACCTTTTAAGTGTCACCTCTGCAACTATGCATGCCAGAGAAGAGACGCACTCACAGGTCACCTTAGGACACATTCTGGTAAGTGAGAGCAATGAGCATTCCATATCTAGTAAATGTTGTGTTCCTTGGTACCCATTGAGGAAACTAGAAAGAGTTAAGTATGGAGGTTTTAATCCGTCATTCCTGTTCTGAAGGGTTACAACAGCAGAGACCTCTAGGGCTAATTACACTTCCATTAAGGCATTAATTGCTCTCCGTCTGGCTCAATGGGGGTGATCATCTCCTTACCATCCTTGCTCCCCTAGAGAACAAGAAAGTCAGACAGGAAAAGTCTGCTCTATAAATGCCTTTTAAATTTTTGTGAAAAAATTATAGTTATCAGTATTTTCTTATGGTAAGCTTTATTAAGAGATTATTTTCCTAAAAAACACATGGACACATTTTTCATTCAGAAGTCTGGACAAGCAAATGATGTACAGTCTGTAAGTTATGTAAAAGTGTAAATGGAGTATAAATTATTATCAGAAGGTTCCTTTTGCCCATTCTAGGCTAAAATTTTTTTAATTAAGATATAATTGACAATATAACATTGTATTGGTTTTAGGTGTACATGGGCTAAATTTCTTAAACCTGACTTTCTTCTTGATCAGCCTATTTATTTTTAATCTCTAGAAGATGAGCAGCAAAAGAATTCATAAAAAAAAAAACAACATTCTATCTTGATGTTTTCACTCTTTATTTTAACCAAGCAAGATAATAGAACTTTTTCAACATTTAGAATTTCCCTCCTAGAAAAATAAAACTGAGTTTATTTTCAAATTTGGGACCTCATGTTCTTGATGTTATCTGACAAACTTTTAATTGAAGAAAAAAAAGGTTTGTTTTTATGTCAATCCACGTACTGCTTTGACTAAAACCCAGCCCCAAACCCACAACTGGTCACAATTCAGAGACTAAGGATTAAACAAGTCAGCACCAGCAAAACCCACCATGAGAGATCATAAGTGGTAAGAGAAGGGTTTCTTTTACAGTTTATTGTTCAAAGTAATGAATTAAGGATGAGTTTGGTCGAAAAAATTAGAATAGTTCTCTTCCGTTGCTTTTTTCAAGTAATATCCAAACACAGTGGTCACTTTTTAGATAGATTCTAGAGGACCCCAATTTCTGCAGAAACTTAATATTTTTAGCCCTAGAAAACTTGCATTTATTTTAATTTGGGATCTCAGAAGGAACTTTTAGTACTTTAAGTCCCAAAACTTTGTTTTAAACAGAGCAACAGGATTAGAAAACAAAAATCTCAGTTCCTAAAATTCTGTCTGACATATTCATAGGTTACATTTGTCAACAAATCAGAAAGGCCAGCCCTGCACACAGAGTTGAAGTTATTACTTATAATTAGCTCAGTTTTTATTGGTTTAGCCCAGACTTCACTATAGCCACTTGGCAAAAATAAGCTAAATTTATCCAAATATGTTAGTGCTCTGAAAAGTCCATCAGTGTCTGGCTGAGTGTCTAACTCCCAGCATTCTTTACTTACAACCAGATGAAAGTCACAACATAAGGGATCTCTATCTATTTCATTTTTAAACCACACTAACCTCCTTGAGGAAAAGAAACGGCCCTATATATTTTCCTAAAGAAACAACATTGAATCACCATGCCCAATGATAGTCATTAAATCCAAATCCAAATCCTTTCATATGTGAAAGGACACTATCCTTTTGAAGAAAAATCTAACATAACAATCAATCGAAGACTATCACCTTATTTCAGTTTACTAAATTTAAAAGGAATATAGATGTAAAAGTATCCAAATACCATGGCCTCTCAGCAGCCTCATTCCTAAAGGACAGTTTGCACAGAGCCCTAAGACACCATTTGTTCTGCAACCACTGAGGGTCACTGTGTGCCCCCTTGTGCTCTCCTTATAGTTGAGAAACCCTATAAATGTGAGTTTTGTGGAAGGAGTTATAAGCAGAGAAGTTCCCTCGAGGAGCACAAGGAGCGCTGCCGTACATTTCTTCAGAGCACGGACCTGGGTGAGACTGGTAAGTTCATGCAACACTCCTACACACACATAGTGAGCATCTGCTCTTCTAAGTGGTGGGATACAGTTGTAAATAAAATTTAAAAAAATCTGCCCTCACAGTTTATATTTTAATGGGGAAAGACAGACCATAAGCAAAGTAAATAAGTAACATATACAGTATATTAGAAGGTAGTAAGTACTATTAAGCAAAATGAAGCAGGTCCTGGGGGCAGAAGGTGAGTCAGGGAGGTGACGTTTTAACAGATTAAAGGGATGAGGAGAAAGCCCTGCAGAGAACTAGGAAATAGCAAGTGCAAAGGCCCTGGGGCTTGGGTTTGAAGAAGTATAAACAGTCCTTTGTGGCTGGAGCAGAGGGGGTAAGGGAACATGAGGCCAGAAAGGAAATGAGAAACCAGATTTTATCAAGCCTTGTTGGCCCTTATAAAGGCTGGCTTTTACTCTGAGTGAAATTGAAGATCTTCAAAGGGCTTTAAACTGAGAGGTGACATGATTGAACTTCTCATTTTAGAAGAATCACTCTACTTGCTATTGAAAAGAGATTTTATTTGCAGTAAGATTGGGACTTGGAGAGTCTAGTTACAAAGCCATTGCAATAATTCAAGTGGGAGAAAATTGTGTCTTGGGTAGTGGTAAAGGTGGTGAGAAATGTTCTAATTCTTTATACATTTTAAAGGTAGAGCCAACAGGATTTCTTAACAGATTGATGTGGGATGTTGGGGCGCCTGGGTGGCTCAGTCGTTAAGCGTCTGCCTTCGGCTCAGGGCATGATCCCGGAGTCCGGAGATAGAGCCCCACATTAGGCTCCTGTGCTGGGAGCCTGCTTCTTCCTCTCCCACTCCCCCTGCTTGTGTTCCCTCTCTCGCTGGCTGTCTCTCTCTCTGTCAAATAAATAAATAAAATCTTAAAAAAAAAAATGAAGCAGGCAAGTCTGGACCCAGTTTATCAACGGATCTTAAAAAAAAAAAATTGATGTGGGATGTGATGAAGAATGCAGTTGCCATTCCCTGAAAGAGCAATTGAGAGTAGAGCGGGTTGAGGGGTGGCTAAGGCAGAGTCAGTTAAAACTACAAGCATTTTCGGGGCTCCTGGGTGGCTCAGTCAGTTAAGCATCTGCCTTTGGTTTGTCTCAGGTCATGATCTTGGGGTCCTGGGATTGAGCCCCACATCGAGCTCCCTGCTCAGTGAGGAGTCTTCTTCTCCCTTTCTCTCTGATCCTCCCCCTGCTCATGCTTTCCCTCTCTCTAGCTTTCTCATAAATAAATAAATAAATATCTTTAAAAAAAAAAAAAAAACTACAAGGATTTTCTTTGTCCAAAGCCCTCAAATCATATACTTGTCTACTCATATGATTTATTGTGATGCTTATCTTTGGCTTCAGGAATTTCATATTTCATTCAGTGTTTTGCATTATATACCTAGGGGCAATTGGTTGAAACAGTAGGTGCTTTTTCATATATCAATTGTGCTTTAATTTCCTTCTCATTCTTCAGTTGAAATAGCATGAAACTTCTTTGTGTCACATCTTTGCAGTTGTCCTTTGTCCCATCCAGTTGACCATCATTCTGGTTCTACAGCTTGGGTTGTCTGACGTTTTTATTTCGTTAATTGAACGAGTTGCGTATTCAGAGTATTAAATCCTCAGGGGATTTGGTGTTTGCCAGCAGTATGTGCAGTTGAATGGTTTGAACATTCTAAAGCAGAAAGGTTACAAAAATATAAAAGAAATAATGTGAATCTCAGGAAAAATGGAGTGGAAATCATTAGCTTAGCTGTACCTATTTTGAGTGAGAGGAAACTTTTGTTTTAGATAAAGCCTATTTTATGGTGTTAGGAGCTGGTCAACTGAATTCTGTTCGTTTGCACTGCTTCTGCTTTTTATCCTGATGGCATCTTTGGTTTTATCAAGGAGTTGGATTTCCTCCTTATTTCTAAAGAGAAATGTTTGCAACAGACAGAGCTCTTACTGTGAGACATTCCCAGGTTATGAAAATCTATTATATTCCAAATAGAATTATTAATATTTAAAGCTAGAAGGTTAAAAGAGCATCTAATCCTACCACCTCATTTTAGAGGTGAGGAAATTGAAATTCATAAAAAATTCAGTGACTTGCTTAAAAATCACTAGAAGTTTTGTTGTTTTCATGATTAGCTATATTTGTTTTATTTTCAAAAATTCACTGCAATATATTTCACTTACTATAAAATTCACCTTTTGAAGTGTACAATTCAGTCGTTTTTAATATATTCACAAAGTTATACAATCATCGCCACTAAATCCATAACATTTTCATCACCCTCGAAAGAAACCTTGTACCCATTAGCAGTCATTCCCCATTCCCCCTGTCTTCAGCCCCTGGCAGCCACTGATCTACTCTCTGCCTCTATGGATTTGCCTATTCTGAACATTTCACATAAATAGAATCATACAATATGTGGCCTCTTATGTTTGGCTTCTTTCACTCAGCATAATGTTTTCAGGGTTTGTCCATGTTGTAGCATGTATCAGCATTTCATTCCTTTTTATGACCAAATAATATTCTATTATATGGATTTACTACATTTAAAACAAATCTGTTCATCAGTTAATAGACATTCGGGTTTTTTCCACTTTGGGAAAATATAGCTTGACTAGCTATGTTTTAAGGTTATATATTACCTGGTTGGTGAAAGAAATATAGTAGCACACATACTAGTAGACACACACATATGCATATATGTGTGTCTTGATTCTCTTGGAAGTAGGGGGAAATCAGTACACTACCCTCTATGAGTAGTAAGTTCAAAATTATTGATTTTAAAGTAAGGTTACTACCTTCTTTCCCATCTCCATAACCTTTTTTTTTTAGGAATTTCAAATTAGGAAAGTATCAAAGAAATATTTTAGCTATCCTCAGTGGTTTAAGGTGATTCAGGAAATGCTGAAGTAGAGAGATTGAGTTAATTTGCATTTCATAGGGTGGTTTGATGCATGCATGCAACATACTTTAAGTCTCAGCAAAAAAATAAAGGGTTAACTAAGTCAGCAAGTTTTGATTTTTTTTGTTTAAAACAAATATTTTGTAATGGTGGTTTCATGTTATATATAAAGTCACAGTTTAATCAAGTATAATAAAAACTGCATGTCAGTCAATATATTATTCTTTTGTATTTCAAATATTTCCCATGATTTTTTCCTGAAATCCAAAATGTAAAGAATGTGGGTTTCTTTCTTTTAGTTTATTACTTTTTTTAGTAATCTCCACACTCAACGTGGGGCTCCAACCCATGACCCCGAGACCAAGAGTCACAGGCTCTTCCAAGTAAGCCAGCCAGGCACCCCCAAAATGTAAAGAATGTTGAATTCACACAAACCAATCCTTTAATTATTGCCACTGCTCCCTATATGGTTTTTATTTCTGTTTTCTTTTTAAAATTGGGAGTCGCAATCTGGATATCATGTTCCATTCTGAACCTGACCAACATAGTATCACCAGTGGTACATCTTATCCCTTCATCCCTAGCTTCTAAGGAGATGATATTCCATTGCTACTGTGGATGTGGCACTTTGTTCATCAAGTGCTTATTGTAAATTGAAGTGCAGCCTAGCGTAAGACCCAAGCTTTGAGTAAGCAGGTCTTTATGAAAGCAAAACAGAATAAAAGGCCTTGGACGGGACACCAGTCTACAAAAGAATGCCATGTTGGGTAACAGGACTTCTGGCCTTTCTAATAATTGTTCTTTTATTCAGATAGCATTTGTTGGATTCTCTATGTGCCAGAGCTGTGGCAGGTCTGTTCATAAAAGTGAGTGAAAGTTTAGCCCATACCCTTGGCTCAACTCGGAGCCGCTCACAATCCAACAAGGCAGTGGGCACTTCATCTGTTAATAAACTACAAAGGTCTAATAGAGGCACATATGATATTTCTACTTCAGTCCAAGTGTCTATACCAGACGTCACAAATGGTGTCATCAAGCTACTCCAATTCTGCTGTCTTAATGGAGTGTACATGAAAAGAAGAATGAATAGAGAAGAGCATGGATTTCATTTTCTCATTAGCTTGATCCTTATTCCAGAAAGGGACTAACAGCTGGCATAGAGATTCATTTAGCCTCATTTCACACAAATTATGAGTACTTGGAGTGGGACTTTTTTTGGTATGACAATGAGTTCTAGCCATAACAAGATTTTTAAAGTAATTGAATAATTATATTTATTTATGAGCCTTGGAGTCACAACCTTTTATCTTCACGCTCATTGTTTTAGCTGAACCAATACAAGCATGAGAATTTTCAAATAAATTTTCATTTTTTGCCAAGTAGCAGACTAACGAAAAAGTTTAAAAAGTTTTAAAAAGTTGATTTTCCCAACTGATTTTTCTTCTTAAAAAATGATACCTTCTTACAGGTAGTATGTATTCCACTTGCTCAAAAAGGCAACAACTTTTTGTAACTTTTTTGTTAGAACGGGCCTCGGTCTTTGATAGCAATCTTTTGTTAGACAATTCTCGTTACACAATAACACCCCTTGGTTCCACTGTCCATTAGCTACCGACTGACCACACCAGAGAAGAGACAGGAAGCAATGCCTCTTAGTTGAGCTCCATTTAACACTTCAAGATCAAATGAAAGAATCTGAACAAACACAACCAATTACATGGTTGCAGTCACTTTGAGATAGAAATTGCATCATGGAAATAGTTAACTGAAAACCAGACAATTAAGACTTGTGTGGAGATGAAGGGTAGAAACCTGTTCTGTAATTATGACTTCATGTTAGTTTTATTATTTATATCTTCAATGTGTCTTTAAAATCATTTTGCTAATGAAAATTGGTACGCCCACTATGTGGTAGGCAAGTGATGTGAAGGGGAATTGATTCAGAATTACAGCCCTCCTTCTAGGTTCACTCACGAACCAAGTGTGTAAATTGGTCTTTGCCACTATCCCATATTCCCCACACCCACCCCTTGCAACATTAAACTGCCAAACACCACCCAGGAACGGATTTCCTATTTCATCATTTAAACCCATTATCTTGTCCCCTTACTATCTTGCCAAACTGGTTTCCCTCCACTTACATTTTCGAGACATGATGTGGCAAGATAACAAGTCTAGACTATATAAATAGACAGTTGGATCTTCAAGTTGAAACAGAGGACCAAAAGGCAGTGGTCCTCTTTGTTTGATTTTCGGAGTACCGCCCAAACTTGTAATCCCAAGAGATCTTCTAACTCCAGAGCATTTCCTTGTGTTTAAAGTGTGCCCGTGTAGTGGTATTACGCAGGAAGCTATCCGACAACTGCAAGGCAGCAGTTTGGGGAAAAAGGGGTGCAGCACATTCTGTTGAAGTTGGAGCCTTTGCCTAACTTTCCAATTAGAAAACGGTTCACTTGGTAAAGATGAACTTAATCTCTAGAGACTGTTTACATACCCAATGACGGTTGGGATCTTGGAGTTGATATTTTGAGTGAACAAGCCAGGGAGAGGGGGTAAGGGTGGGGGGAAGCCCTCTCGATTCGCCTCAGAGGATTTTGTTGGCTCTAACCAGAGTTGTAGAGATGGGAAAGTCTCCACCCATGCCCCCAATTATCTGTCCATCCAAACACTTCAGAATGTTATCTTTTTAAATGTCAGGCATTTGGCCACTGTTTTACAGAGTAAGATTTATCTAGAAATGACTGTCAAGACGAGCTTGGTGAGTAACCAGGGATAAAAGGTGATGTTATCTCGGAAGGTTGCCATTTAGTGACATGCCCTCATTACGTTATTTAGGTCATGTATCCCCGCTCTAGCATCCTCCCGAATATAGAGGATATTGAGAATGTGTCCTCAGAAAGCTGTTAGTGGTAATTGATAGTGACTTGGTAAAATGTAGACAGTGACTGCGGAGAGCCGAACGGGAAAAGTAGGCTGATGACAGAATGCTTGGGGTGAGTCCTGGGGCTGAAGGGACAGATCTCTGGGGGATGATTTGCCCATTAGAGGAGTGACTGAAGACACCAATATGAATAATGGTAAAATGGGGATGGACTTAAAAATTCCCACAGAACTGTTTTTCATTCTTTTTCACTGTAAATCTTTCTGAAAATAATACAGGGTTGGAGGGGGAGGGGTGGCAGGGGAGGTGGGGCGCCTGGGGTTTACCTGGATTTAATCCTCTCAAAGTTGTTCAAACCAGAATGACTGTTCCCAGTCAAAGCACCACTTAACTGCCTCTCAGATGATTCTAAGAAAAAGCCTCCTTGTAACAGCCTCAGGAACTGATTTCAAATCCCAGGCCTTTGTCTTTCATCTCTCTGCTCTTGAGGCTCTGGGTAGTGCCACATCTGGTGGTGGTTTGTGTGAAAGGAAATAATATATATAATAGTTTCCTGTTTGGTCATTTAAACCTATCCCTGTGCTGGACAGAATTTGACCCACCTCACTCAATAGCAAGGTGTCCTCTAGCTAAAGTACCCATTATTTACCACAGCCGGTCAGCCAAAGCGATAGTGCTTTACCACCAGCCCCAAAGCTGCCCAGGCTCCCTATTTTGACCTTTATTGTTTTCATTTACACAGATAATATTGTTAATAACTGAAACTGGAGGCTGGGACTTATTTCTTTGGAGCATATAATTACATTTGACAAGACACTCCCCAAGTCTAGTAAATATGGTCATCATCCTCTTAACCCTTTTTGGAACCAGATTTCATTTATTCCTGAATTTTAAAAACCTTGAGCTTTATAATTTATTGTGCAATGACTGACAACACAAACAAAAACATGCTAATAATAAAATGAAACATATTTAATATTTTGAATTCTCTTTTTCTAATTTCGCTTTAGTTTTCTTGTCCTGACAGTTTTCTTACTTGACAGTCTTGCCCTGGAGGTTTTTCTCTTGTTTACTTGCAGAGGTAGCCAGTTTTTTTCTCTTTGGGCATGTCAATTTGTGGTACTGAATGTCTGAGAGGACCATAGAATTTGTGACATTATTTCTGTATATTAGAATCTTTTCACACAGCAAACTCTTCAACTATAGAATGAGGACGGACCATCCTTAAATCCGTGCATATATTTGGAGAAAAAAGATCTGTTCTGCAACCATCACTTGCTTTTTATTCTAGTCTCTTAAGCTAATTTGAATTTCTTCTTCCTTAGAGCTGTTAGAAATGTATGGATACATCATTTTAGTTTGGACCTGCTGAAATGTTTATGATAAAACATTAAGAAATGTTTGTAGTAACACGGTATGAATGTGTAGGACAGGAGTGAGCAAACTGTGACCCTTGGGCCAAATGTAGCCAGCAGACTGTGTACAGAGGTTTTTACATTTTTAAAGGGTAGTGGGTTGGGGGAAAAACCAAAGAATATGGAACAGAGACTATATGCGTCCCACAAAGTTTAAAATATTTATTATCTGTCCCTTTACAGAAAAGTTTGCTCATCTGTAGCTTGGGCTAGCATCATGTGTTCGAGTTTAAAACCTTACATTTAGAGCAGCCGGTATCTCTTTAAACTTTAGGTTGGACTCTTATTGACTACTGTCTGCTATACCAGGGTAAATTATACTGTTTATTCTAGTGTTCTGTTTAGTTGACTAGATGTTAGTACTATTTATATATTCTAGTGGTTTCCAGTTCTGGCTGCATTTAAAATCATCTGGAAAGCTTTAAAAATGCTGCTGCCTGGGCGCCTACACCAGAGAGCCTCATTTCAGGCATAGGTGTTTCCTACATTCTCTTCAGCTGATTCTAACATTCAGGCAGGTCTGAGAACTACAGGCCTAAACCATTTAAAGGTCTATTTGTGAATTAACAGCTAGACCATATTCTTAGGCAGTTTTTATTCACATTGTTCATTAGAAACATAATAAAGATGCATTATACAAATTGCTCTTTAATTTCAAGACAGAAGTGTTGCTCAGGGAAATTTTAGCTGAGACAGTTTTGAAATGTGAGGAGCATATGAAACAGATAATGCAGAGCCCAGAGAAATAGAATTTAAAAGATAGGAACTGAAAGGAACATGCTGGAAAAAAAGAAAAGAAAAGAAAAAAAACACTCAGAATTTCAATACACAAATCACTGGGTAGATTTCTTGCTGTCTGGGTAAGTGTATCTATTTTCAAAAGTGCTATTAACATAAACAGAGCAGTAAATCTGGGGCACCATACTTTTTTTTTAAGTTGTTAAGAAGAATTATATCAGTCTGCAGGTGTCACACGCAGTTACTCAGAATCAGAAAGAAGGCTGATCGGGGGTTAGAAGATCTCCATCTATCTATCTTTTTGCAACCAACCACGTCCAGGCTGTTTATTTAATACTTCCTCTTGCTAATGAACATACTGGTTGGGGATGGGTCGGGCTTTCCCATCTCAGCATAAGACTGCAAGATTTGAACGTGCCCTGGCGCTGACTTCACTGACCACAGCAGGTACCCCAGGCAAGAATCTGAGCAGTGATAACAGGTAATAACAGAGTGTGCATCAGACCTCTGACACTTTTCCTTCCAGTTTATTTCCTTTTTCTCCCTCACTTACCACCGTGTTCTTTTCCCTCTTCTTTTTACATTTTTTCCAAACCAGCAAGTGCGGAGGCAAGACACATCAAAGCAGAGATGGGAAGTGAAAGAGCTCTCGTTCTGGACAGATTAGCAAGCAATGTGGCAAAACGAAAAAGCTCAATGCCTCAGAAATTCATTGGTAAGAATACGACGCTTTTTCCTGCTGTTGTTAGTAGATAGTTTAAATGAGATAACATAGGGTGCTTATGTATTACACAGGCCCTTAACCTCTGTTAAAATAAGGTACTTGGTTTTCCGTTGTCCACTTTTATTCTTTGTGCTTCAGTTTGATTACTAGAGCAAATAGAATAAAATATTTCCACGGAATAACTCCCAAAGATGGGTGTATTTGATATCCAATTTCCTAAATGGAGTTGGTGTTAAAAATGCTGTTCCTTCCTCTTTATTCTGAATGACATATGTTGCATGAGAGAGTTTATGCAATTGACACCAGTAAGATGTTTGAGATAGCATTTTTGTAACCTTTTGTAATTATGTTTTACAAGTCGGTTCCGTAATCATGCCCCAACCTTTTTCGTGCTCTAAAACTTATTGCCATACTTTCTTGAATTTAATTGAGGATTGGCTTTAAAAGAAAGTTGGGAAAACATAGTTTTAAATAACAAGGCAGGATTCAATCATTTGTCTTACAGGAGTTAATTTTTATGCCACTGGTTTTCACGTTGTCAAACAATGCAGCAGAATGAGATAGCTAAGAAAAAATTTGTTCTTTAAAGTGTTGGGGCTGCTGAGTGGCAGAGATGTTTTACCCAACTCTTCCAGATGTTTACATAAATGTGACTATGGTATTTAAAATAGATTTGTATTTGTGAAGGGGGCAGTTGAATTGAATGTATCAGTTTTGCTATAAATTGAAATTTGGTGATATTGAACAAAAATAGTTATCACACGAAAATAGACCTCCCTCAACATCAGTAGAATTTTAGAAACCTGTCAATCTGTTTTGCCAAAGCTACTTGCTGCTACTGATGTCTTACTATGGTCCTTTTGTGCCTAATTCTTTTCAATAGCTTTTACAGATATTAAGTACCTGCATGGTTTTTATATCTGGGTAAATTTTATTCTGGTCTAGATCATTTTTGTACAGACAGGTATTTTATTTGAATTATAGAGACATATTGAAAGAACTCATATATTTCAAAATTACCTAGGTTGGTATTTATGCTTATTTAAGTGCTTATGCCTTATTTATTTTATTTTGATTAGTTGGAAAGTTTTTGTCTCCTTTTAATCACTTTAAGAATTGTGTCAGACTAAGTAAAGTTGGTGCCTTTCAGGTTAGAGAGACACACCCCTCCCACCTCCCACCCCCCACCCCCCACCCCCCGTTACCATCTTCCCTCTCCTTCATGAGAAATGTCAGGGGGCATGTAGTGACCTCCATGTGGGGCTTAGGAGCAGTGGATCAAGTGGATCAATTGTGATTCCAAGACATGATCTTAAGACATTGCTCATATGTCTTTTGATTTTGCCTTCTGTGAAGAAATTCTGACTGGAGTCAGAACAAAGGAAAGTAGAGGTTTTTATTCTATGAGTGTAATTTACTTTGTAATTTGTTTTGGGGAAAGTTTTGACTCTAGAAATGGCTGTACTTGATATGGAGAGGGACATGGGGAGAAATGGGCAAGGAAAAAAAATGTAAAGTGACTCAACTTCAATCCAATTATGGTCAAGGAGCTTTGGTCTAAGAGAACTAACATATGAGAGAAGGTGCTTGGTCCTTGTAGCTGTCCTACACCTATAGTTGTTGTTTTTTAAGATTTATCCATTTATTTGACAGAGAGAGAGGGCAGGCAGAGGGAACAGTATGCAGAGGGAGAAGGAGAATCAGGTTCCTCACAGAGCAGGGAGCCTGATGGGGGGCTCAATCCCAGGACCCCGGGATCATGACCTGAGCCGAAGGCAGATGCTTAACCGACTGAGCCAGCCAGGTGCCCCTGTAGCTAACCTACATTTGAGCTAAAACCCTACTTAATATAATAAAAGTTGCTTTGGTATTATCATGGGTTTAAGAAAACATGTTTCCTATGTCCAAGTCCATGCCATTCTGCTTATTGCATCAGGGATCTGTTCCATTTGTTACCCTTGTAACCAGAGGATTTTTAGTCCTTCATTTCCAGACTCAGGAGACATGCTTATAGGTGCTGATTTCTCTCATCTTCTGAACCATCATGTTCTCTCTATGCTGGAATCAGGAAACCCAGTACAGTTAGCTCTTGATTTAAGCTGAGGTAGCAACTTCAGGGCTTCAAGGCCCTGAATAACTGGGGGAAATTTTGTTTGGTAAATTGTGGTATAGTGCAGTAGGAAGAACACTGGATTTGAAGCCAAATGACCCAGGTTCCGATTCTAGCTCAGTCATTTCTTAACTGTGTGTGTTTAGACAAATCACATAACCTTTCTGGGCCTCTGTTTACTCATCTGTGAAATGAGGAGACTGAATAGGTGATGAGGTGATTGGGAAGGTCCCTCCCAGCTCTATCATTCTACAAGTCTGCGAGATGAATTAGCAAAGGCTGCAATTATGAATACCACTTTGTGTTTCTAAGCCCATATGTGTAGATTCAGGTAACTGTTTTCTCAAGGTTATACAGACAAGGTGTTTATGTTATGAACCATGTCATATATTTTAGGGGTTTTTTTTTTTGTTTGTTTGTTTTTAGGAAAGTATAGTTAAATCTGAGAATCTATAAAACGGCTGCATTAGCCCAACATTCATCTACTTTACTGAGGGCATTACTACTCGTTCATTTGCTCTTTCACCCATCCATTCATCAGGAAATGGGGGACGGCGCTCCTGCCATAGCCATGATGTTCTTGCTCCTGAGCCTTGCCCTAATCTTGTCTAGCATTCGCTTATATTCTGAATCTTCCTTTTAGGGATTGTTTTCAAATAAAGGAAACCCTTGAGTCATTTAATGGAATCTACCTTTTTGAAAGGTAACAATATTGGGGAGAAAAAAGGAACATTTTGACACTGCAGTGTATGGGATGGAGTGCTGCAAAACACACGGGGTTAATGTTTTCCCTCCTCTTCTCTTCTGTCTCCTATATTTCCTCTCCACGGCGCCGTTTTCTAAAAAGATTTAGCTGCCAGGGAAATGGCAAAGGGTAAAGTGTGAAGGAAGAATGAGTCACTCCCTTTAATCCTTGATGACAGTTGCACAGCACTCAGACCAACCTTGGCTTCCCTGACCTCTTGAACTATGAGGGTAAAGGTGAAATTATACCATCAGGTCAGCCTGTTACTTTCCCAGCAGGCTAAAGAGAATTACCAGTAGGTAACATTTTTCACACATTAGAAATGAACTGAGGGGGGCGCCTGGGTGGCTCAGTCCTTAAGCGTCTGCCTTCAGCTCGGGTCATGATCCCAGGGTCCTGGGATTGAGCCCCATGTCAGGCTCCCTGCTCGGTGGGGAGCCCGCTTCTCCCTCTCCTGCTTCCTCTGTTAATGTTCTCTCTCTCACTGTCTCTCTCTGTCAAATAAATCAATAAAATCTTAAAAAAAAAAAAAAAAAAAGAAATGTACGAAGAAGATAGACAGGTTGGGTTAAGTGTAAGTACATTTAGAAACAGAAAAACATGCCTCTATTGAAGAGTAAGAGTAAAATTAAATTGCCTATGTAGAAGAAAAATAAAATAATTTATTTCCTTATTCTGCAAGAAATTTTGTTTCATTCTCTGTATTTAGGACATAAATTGACATACATTCATTAGAAATCAGCATCTTTACATCATCAAAATAATTCTCTGGTTGCTCTTTTCAAAGGACACGATGGCTCACTTTTAGCACCTAACCCTTTTAAGAGTTGTCCTTTCTCTGCATTTTATTCTCCTGTTATAAACTTGTTTGACTAGACTTCTAACTAGGCCATCTTCAAATACTTGGCTCAAAATAGAAGCCAGATTTCTCTCCTGGAGGGAGGAGGAAAACGACTACATTTCTGCATATTTCTTTTTCTGATTTTCATTCTTTCTCCAAAAACAGATGTGTTATTCCAACCAAAGTGGTTACCATAGCATCCCCTTATTATTTTTAATTTTATGTATTATTTTATTAAAGGAAGTTTTCATGTTGAAAAGAACATGAAAAAAGATCTCACTCACCCGCAGTAAACATGTTAGTGAGGTTTTGACACTTCAGCAAACACCATCGATTCTCCCTGTGAAGTAACTAATGAGAAATTGTCTGCTTTGGTTAACAGAGAGACAGGAAGCAGTTTGAATACCCGTTTCTAACAGCAAAAAGTATCTTCTCCCACCCCTTCCCAAAGGACTGAAATCTATAATCCTATAAGTATTACAGAATCATAGCATTTTAGAGCTTGAAGGGTTATCAGGAACACCCAGCAAAGTTCTTTTCCCAGGGAAGGAGGGAGGTTTGGAGAGATGGAGAGATGCAGCTAGTGGGTGACGGAACAGGGCCAGGACAAGGCCTACAACATGCTGCAGTCCAAGGCCTTCCTTCCCTGGGAGGTCAACCCGAGCAGTGTGCGTCATATGTGCTACACCAGGGCTCTGGACATGGAGGAGTGTAGACATTGAAAGCTGGTGGAAGAAAAAGCCCCTGAAGAAGCGCAGTCATTCCCCTCCTGGGGTGGGTGTTTTCTTGAGAAAAGGAGTCTCCCGCTTGTGACTCCATCAGGACTGATGACATCCGAATAGCACCTCTCACAGGGGACAAGCCTTCTACCTCAACAAAACATGGTCTCCAACTCAGTTTTCCTCACCTCCCCCCACCCCAGAGTTCTCTCTGTGTTTGCTCCCCTTCCTGCCTATTCTGTGGCTCCCTTCTACTCTCCTCCTCCTGGAAGAAGTGTTAGTCACTTTAACCTCATTTAGCTTGAGATCAGAACCATCACCTGACAAATATTCCGTTTACCCTCCCTGCCTGCCCTCCACCCCTATTTTAGAGCATGTGCTTACAGTAAGAGTAAGCGATGATATGCCTGGGGTATGTATGAATGTAGCAGCAAGTACATCTCAGTGACTTGAAGAAACTTAAAAAAGAAAACCTGAATATTTCCCGTCACCCCTCATGATGCCTGTAATAGTGGAAATGTGTTATTTTTCTAAAGTTCAAATCATTCCCCCCCTTCAAAAAAACCTTTCAATGGCTTCCCATTGGAATAAAATCTGAACCACCCAGGTGTTCTGAGCCTTGCACAATCTGTCTCCAAGTTACCTTTTCTAATTTTATCATTTCAGCCAACTAATCTTTTAATTCAGCTGCAGTGAACTGCTCCCACTTCTGGGTAATACTTTCCTTTTTGTATATAATGGTTCTGTCCATGCCGTCTGTCTGGAATGCCCTCCCTCACGTCTGCCCTTAAAATTACATGTGGTTGGGGTGCCTGTTACGCATCCAACTCTTGGTTTTGGCTTGGGTTGTGATCTTGGGTCGTAAGATCGAGACCAACATGGGGCTCTGTGCTCCGCAAGGAGTCTGCTTAGGACTCTCCCTCTCTCTCTGCCCCTATCCCCTGCTCTCTTTCTTGCTCTCTCTTAAAACAAATAAATAAATCTTTATTTTTTAAAGGATTTTTAAAATTTATTGTAAGAGAGAGAAAGAGCAGGAGTAGGGGGAGGGGCAGAGGGAGAAGGAGAAGCAGACCCTCCGCTGAGCAGAAAGCCCAACATGGGGCTTGATCCCAGGACCCTGAGATTATTACCTGAGCTGAAAGCAGATCCATAACTGACTGAGCCACACAGGCGCCCCAATAAATAAATTATGTTTTAAAAATACACATGGTCTACATTCCCATAGTCTCCTGAGTTCTCTCTTTGCTCTGTCCTCCCCCTGTACTCAGGGTGAGTTTAACAGAGTTTTTTGTGATATACAAAACTGTCTCCACCACCACCATCACTGCCACCACCTCAGATTACAAGGAGACTTTGAAAAAGAGGTTACTATTTGTCCGACATTATGTGGCATATTTGAGAAGCTGTCTGTATTTTTCTCTTCACTTTCTTGACTACTCTGTACTTTGTTCCACCACATAGTATTAGGGGTACCAATTGTAATGAAATTGTGTATATGCTGCATCTCCTATTGGACTGCAGTTATGTTTGGACTCCTCAAAGCACCTTACATGGTGTGAGGCTAATTATAACAATAATAATAATAATAAAAGAGCTACCACTTATTGAGTGCCTACATATGCTAGGAACTCTGTTAAGCACTTACAAACACCACAACAACTCTGTGCATCATAGATACTTCTTGAATTCACGGTGCTGGTCCATATGGAACAAAACACAGTTGCTTGTCCACTGTATATGGGAACCATCCCAGCAGAGAATCTGAAGTCACTGACAGTGGTAGGATTGTGCAGCCATGGGCAAGGTGGCAGCCAGGAAACAGCAATTAAAGCTCAAACGCAGGGGTGCCTGGGTGCCTCAGTCGGTTAAGCATCTGACTGTTGATTTCCACTCAGGTCATAATCTCAGAGTTGTGAGATTGAACCTCACATCGGGCTCCACACTGGGCGTGGAGCCTGCTTAAGATCTTCTCTCTCCTTCTCCCTCCGCCCCTCTCCCTTCCTCCTCCAAAAAAATAAATAAATAAAATAAAAAATAAAATCTTAAAAAAATGCTCAGACACAGGCAGATATCTATGGGCCCTTAGACTGCATCCTACTTCTCCATTTACCGACTAAGTGACCTTGACAAGTTAACCTGTTTGTAGGTTAGGTTCTTCATCTGACTGAGAGATGTTAATTCGTTTTAGGCAAATGAGAGAATATGCAGAAAGTACCTAGGACAGCACTGGATATATAGTAAAGGCTCAATAAATAGTAGCTACTCTTATTAGTATTATATATAAGGCACAGTGCTACGTAGTATGAAGTATAAAAACCAGAGGTAAACAGATTAGGGTGGTGGATCTTGTCGCTCGGCCCCAAAGGCAGAGGTCTGAATCCACGTGCTCGGTGAATGTCCCTTTTAGCTCTAGGTGGTGATTCTGTACTGTCAAGTTGACACTTGGAAGCCAACAACCATATACCCTCACCACATCGTAGCAATTTGGGTCAGGCAGTTGCTCAGTTTAGAGTTACCAAAGCCTAGACAGTAGAGATTGACCCCTTAAAAAAAAAAAAAAAAAAAAAGCACAGGTAAGGAATGGTCCTGGCGCCTAAACTCAGAACTTGCTGTTGCCAGTTGTACTTTCATCAGAAGGAAACCTCTAATTCAGCCTGAAGCTGCTATCATTAATCATTCAAAGGTGTGGTCCAATTTTGACTACAAGCTGGACTAGAGGCTCCGTGCAGGTTTGGGAGAAGTTACACTCTTGTGGTTTGACTAACCTTTTTTATGAGTGTGTTACTAAAGAAACGTGAGCTGTTGGCTTTTCAATTACTGTAGCTTACCCCTTCTGGGTTTCATACACATTGAGTCATCGTGTCTACAGGTGACTGATAATCATCTGCACTACTCAAGTTACCGTAACTCGGAGATGAGGGGATCTGATGATTGCAGGTTGCGTGCACGTGAAGATCTGAGGCTCCCCTGTCTTCACAATGAACAATGGTCTGCCTTAACCACAGAACTCAGTCACATATTTCCACTCATCCAGGGGTGTATTTTCCTCTTACTGTTTTGCCTTTTACAGCTTTAGCACTCAGCTGTCTTCTGACATATGCTGCAGGTGGTAGTCTGTGAAACTATAGGCCTAGTTCAGTAAAGCAAACTCTTGGGAGAAAGGATAAAAGCAGAGTTTGTGATGTGCCTGCCCCACCCCGGAAACCTTCTGGAACCTCTCCGTTAGATGAAAAGATGAAAAGATTCTCAGGGACCCCTGTATTTGAGGAGTAGAGTAGAGCCAATCACACTGGAAAATTATCACTGAACTCGAAAAGGCCAAGAAAGCAAAGTTCATCATTCCTGTGTCACTTTCAGGGGAATGAATATTTGTGACCTTAGCTGGCTTTCATGTTCTCAGCCTCACTCTTTCAAACAGCTTTGATCAAAGATATATCCAGTCTGGAAGTTGAAAATAAGAACTACTGATGACCTTGGCAAAGGTCTGCTTTTCTCTTGCTTTTTATTGAGTTGCCAAGGCAGGGTGTTTTCTTTGCAGATTTTTTCTCTTAGATATTTGCCTAGAAACTGTCAGGTTGGCCTTAAGGTAGTGTGGATGCAGGACAAATCTCTTATTCGATTAGATCTTCTAGCTGGTCTTTCTGGGTCCAATTCCTCACTGGTCTGGTCTTACACTTTGCTGTTCCATTAATATTCTGAAAACATTTTGACACAAGCCTCCATTGCTCAAGGGCATGAAGTGGTTTTTCTCTTTGTTCAAATCTTTGTTCAAATCTAAATCCTATGGTTGGTCATTCAGAATGCCCATCCTTTGGTTCCACCACATGTTAACTTTTTTCAATATCTCCCCAAATCTGGGATGCAAAATGCCAGTAGGCCCATAGGGCAAGAAAATTATTTTGTTTTTTAGTTCTCTCTCAATCTTCCTGATTATACCAAGGAGAAAGATTTAGACTTAATTTGATGTTAGTCTTCTTTCACACGAATCTTACACTTGGTAATCTGTTTTTAAACAAAGAGAGGGGAACTTTGTGTCCAGGTAGTCACTGCATCTGATCAAAACTTAAATTGTTCTGTTTCCTTGTCTTTATTTTTCATAGTTACCTTCTATTTGTGGTAAGTGAGTCTAGCTTTCTGTTTATATTAGTGATAGAAAGTTTACTTAAGAAGCAAATTCATAGGGGCGCCTGGGTGGCTCAGTCATTAAGCATCTGCCTTCAGCTCAGGGCGTGATCCCAGGGTCCTGGGATTGAGCCCGGCATCAGGCTCCCTGCTCCGCTGGGAGCCTGCTTTTTCCTCTCCCGCTCCCCCTGCTTGTGTTCCCTCTCTCACTGGTTGTCTCTCTCTCTGTCAAATAAATAAATAAAGTATTAAAAAAAAAAAAAAGCAAATTCATAGGTGCCTGGGTGGCTTAGTTGGTTAAGCCTCTGCCTTCAGCTCAGGTCATGATCTCAGAGTCCTGGGATCAAGTCCCTCATCGGGCTCCCTGCTCAGTGGGGAAGTCTGCTTCTCCCTCTGCCCCTCCCCCTGCTTCACACCCCCCCCGCCCCTGCTCATGTGCTCGAACATGTGCTCTTTCTCTCTCTCAAAAATAAATAAAAAATCTTCAAAAAAAAAAAAGCAAATTCATTTTAGTGCAAAGAAAGAAAAGAAAGAAAGAAAGAAAGAAAGAAAGAAAGAAAGAAAGAAAGAAAGAAGAAAGAACAAACATGTGAGCTGATTCCAACAAAACAAAACACCCTAACATTTACCAGGTGCTTTCTATGTACCAGGCATTGTTCCAAGCACTTCCCAGTGACCCTGGGAGGTAGATACAGTTATTATCCCATTACACATGAGGACTCGGAGCCATAGACATGCCAAATAGCTTGCCCAGGGTCATGCAACAAGTAATTGATGAGCCAGCGTCAGATCCAGTCCACCTGATCCAAGAACCCATGCAGTCAACCACCACACTACCCTGAGGTGTCAGTATTGCAGAATGTGAAGAATAAGTGAAGTTTGAAAATTCTGTAGTTCATACTTCCTGATACAGCTACAGCCAAGCTCTCCTAACTTTTCCCTGCTTGTGTCCTGTGTAGTCCCATATTTCTGCCTTCAGTCATGCTCCTCCCTTAATTAGGATGTCTTGTCGACCTCTCTGAAAATCTAAGTTGTACCAGTACATCAAGACCCTTCTCAAAATCTGGTTTTTCTGAGAATGCTTTCCCTGCCTCAGGTACTCCTGTATTTTTTGTATTTCCTTAATACTTAAATATATAATTTGCACCAAACTGCCTTACCCTTGCCTTATAATTCTTTTTACAGAAGACATGTTACTCCCCTGCTTAAGTGTCAAATGTGGCATTGAGAATAAAATTAGGGGCTCCTGGATGGCTCAGTTGGTTGAGGGTCCAACTCTTGATTTCGGGTCAGATCATGATCTCAGGGTCATGGATTAAACCCCCGGTCAAGCTCTGCACTCAGCATGGAGTGTACTTGAGATTCTCTCTCCCTCTACCCCTCACCCTGCTCGCACGTGTGTGCGCGCACACACGCACACACACTCTCTCCCTCTCTCTCTCTCTCAAAATAAATAAAATCTTTTAAAAAATTAATAAAATAAAAGGCCCCCACAGAGCAGAGCAGCCCTTTCACAACTTCTAACATTTATTTTTTCCAATTCCATGGATACAGGTCTTGTTTCTTTCCCACTAGGTTGGCAACCCCTCAAGAACAGGAACTGGTTCTTCCAATTCTTTTGTTTTCTTGTGTTCTTTCATTATTGGACCCTTTACTGTATGACAGTGACAGGGTTTGGAAGCATAACATGCCTAGGGAGTGTTACAGAAGAGAGGATATGGTTCAGCAAATCTCTCCAGAATCTAGCGTCTACAGAATGAAAAAGCATCAGCGATACCTTAGCCTCACTTTCGGTACTTGACACATCCTCCCTGCTTTCTCTTCCTTCTACCAGCCACTCACCACTGAGCACATCTGCCATCACTGCAGACCCTGCTCCTGCCTTCCCTGTGGCCAGAGAGCCTCTGTTTTCTAACACACAACACCCACACGCCCCAAAGGTGGCTAAACTCTATTTTCAGAATTTCTCAGCAGTTTGACATGAGCAGTAGGAGACGGTGACCACAAATAAATTTTTCAGTTAAATGTGAGATGGGTCCTAATGATCACATGTGTATCAATGATGCAGTTTTTTCAAGCAAAAGAATAATAAACTTTATGAAAGGAATAAAGACCATGATCTTTCAAGAAAGCTTTTCTAAAACTTTCTACATTTGAAGTTCTTTTACTTAAATCTCAGTCTGGTGATGATGTGTTTGGGGAGTGGTAAGTTGGAGGTTTGGGGGCTATTTTTTCTGCCTCTGTAGCTATTTAAAAAGCTGCAGAGGCCAGTTGCTGAGCGTCCCCACTTCTTGCAGCACTTCCGTCCCCCGAGCTCCCTTGTATTACAAGCAGAAAATAACAAGCAAATAACAGTTTGGGATTGATTGGGTGTTGAGAGTCCATGAAGAGTCGAAGTGCAGAGGTGGCCACACTCCTGCACAGTGGTAGCTCCCTGGCTCCCTGAGAACCCTGCCCTGGTGTCCTTTTGCTTCTTTTTCTCTGCTTTTCTCCAGCACTCCCCTCTAACATGAGCAGTGGAAACAGCTCACATTGTAGCTTCAACTTAACGACATCTCTGACTTTCCCTTTTGCCTACTGGGTTAATTTATTTTGACTGTCCAAATGTGTGCTGTCAGCCACTGTCCCTTGAGATTGTCCCCAGCACCAAATGGAACCATCCTGCCTGGGCTGGGTGTCTTAAGCAGGCCACATGTCTTTCCTCCCTTTTCAAGGACTATGGAAAATCATTTTACAAACTCTGCCTTTGTGTTCTTCTTGTAATTCTTTCTTTCACTTGTTCTAGGTGAGAAGCGCCACTGCTTTGACGTCAACTATAATCCTAGCTATATGTACGAGAAAGAGAGTGAGATAATACAGACCCGGATGATGGATCAAGCCATCAATAATGCCATCACCTATCTTGGTGCCGAAGCCCTGCGCCCCTTGGTCCAGACACCACCTGCTCCCACCTCAGAGATGGTTCCAGTTATCAGCAGCATGTATCCCATAGCCCTCACCCGTGCCGAGATGCCAAATGGTGCCCCCCAGGACCTAGAAAAGAAGAATATCCACCTGCCAGAGAAGAGCCTGCCTTCTGAAAGAGGTCTCTCCCCCAACAATAGTGGCCATGACTCCACGGACACTGATAGCAACCATGAAGAACGCCAGAATCACATCTACCAGCAAAACCACATGGTCCCCCCGAGGGCCCGCAATGGGATGCCGCTTCTGAAGGAGGTCCCCCGCTCTTATGAACTCCTCAAGCCCCCACCCATCTGTCCAAGAGACTCGGTCAAAGTGATCAACAAAGAAGGGGAGGTGATGGATGTGTATCGGTGTGACCACTGTCGAGTCCTCTTCCTGGATTATGTGATGTTCACTATTCACATGGGTTGCCACGGCTTTCGTGACCCTTTTGAGTGTAACATGTGTGGATATCGAAGCCATGACCGGTATGAGTTCTCATCTCACATAGCCAGAGGAGAGCACAGAGCCATGCTGAAGTGAACATCTGGTCCCAGAGATGATTTACGCCTGAGCATTTGACATCATTTGTAAAAACCGACACCTCACCTAACAAGTTATTCTCCAAAATAACCCAATTCCAAACTCCTTTCCATACCATTTTTAGTGTCCAAAGTGTCATGTTCCCATGGGCAACAGGGAAATGCTGTCTTCATTCAGAACTTGTTTGCAGATATATCATGTTATCATTTTTGTGAGACATTTGTTTTCTCATCAGGGAGCTGAATTTTTATGATATTTAAAAGCCAGTGAAGTATTTGGTCATTATCTTTTGCAGCAATGGAACAAGCAGTCCTTGGAGTTTGTTGCCAGTCAAAAGAATCCCCCAGTTGTGCTGCATGAGACATTCTTTCCAAGATACATCTGCCATATGTGGAAAAGCCTTTTGGTCATACGCCCAGGTCCACAAAGAAGAGCTCACCAGTTCACCTCTCTGGGAAGCCATGCCCTTCTGCACTTAACACAGGCTGAAAGTCTAGGATATAATCTCCTCATCCCAATAGCAGGGAAAAGAACAGCCATAAAATAAGTATCTGTTACCAGTTACTGAAGACTCCAGTCTCCAAGCAGCAGACCCATTTCTTATCACACAAGGAAAAAAAATTAAGTCATTTGATGATACTTCTGCTTCAACCCTTTTACCCTCCCATATCAGTTAAAAAGGTGCTTTGGGTTAAACCAGTCATCTATAGGAGAAATTCTATACCAGAAGAATTAATGGTTTTAAACATAGACCATCACTAAAACTCCACGAAGTTGTCCATTATGGATGATGGCATCCATTTCCTGTGACCGAGATCGGCAGAACTGGACTCTGACGGAGAAATGGTTTAGCAGCACCCTGGGAGGAGGGGAGGGGCAGCTACTTGAAAGTTCTTGGTCTCCTTCATGGAGCATTAGTATACAGACCTAAAGCAAATTTGCCAATGATTTTTTTTTTTTTTTGACAGAAAACCAAACAATCCAAAAGCCTGACTTAGTCTCCCCCTCCCCACAGGAGAGGAATCAGGGACAGACATCATGAGTGTTGTTTGGGTCAGTGCCAAGCTTCCTGAAGAGGTGAGGAGGGGCGCACTTCTGCTGACAGGTTCTCCTTGATCAAGCCAGGTGGGGTTTTCTCCCCGTTTTAAGTGGAGCTGCTGTATGCCAGGAAGATTCCTGAAAGTCAGATCTTGGTCCTGCAGATGTATTGGCCAGCTTTATGGTTAATTATGAGAGATAGGCTATCAAGGAAAAGTGCAGGGATAATTGTAAAATTAGTACTGCAGTAGGGGTCCCAAAATCTGTTTGCGAATTCCATATTGGCTGCTAATTAGCTATATGACTTTGGGCAAATCACTAAACTCTTAAAACTAAGTCTCTTCAACCATAAAATGAGAGTTGGGCTTAGACACTCTCTAAGGTCCCTTCCAGCTTCAAATGTATGTGATTACCTTTTAAGCCTTTTAATGTATGGGTATTAAGCAGGAGAATATGTATATGAATACCTGTTTCACATTTCTTTGGTGTGAAAATGGTAGTGTTAAATTTTTCCTTTAACCACTGAGTTGTGAATGTGAAGAGAATGGTGGAGAAGAACAAAAAACAGGAAGGTATTTTGATCTTGCCCCAAAGTGTACACACAGAGTGGCACCTGCAACTGCTTGCCAAAGCCATTTTTTTTTTTTTTCCTTTTTAAGAACTGGTGTTAGTGAAAATAAATTCTGCTTCCAGGGACAACTTCATGAAACCTATTTACAAATTAAGAGTAGTTTTGTGCACATTTCTACCAGAGCCAAGAATCCCCAATTCCTGTTAGATTCGTATTTTATGTATCTGCCTTGATATTTCAAAAGGGCTTAGGCATTAGACTCAAACTCAACTAATTTATGTGCTGCCAGTAATTAAAATGTTCCACCTCATACTGCACAAATGGCTTATCCTTCTTGGTAGCATGGCGTCTGTCTCAGGAAAAAAGATTTTGTGAAATTCCATGGTAACAGTCCCAACATGTTTGAGATTTTGGCTAAAAGACTAGATGTATTTCAGTGCGTAGTCTTCAGCATTCCCTGTATTTCCGTAATCCTAGACTCCAAGCTACGCCAGGTTGCTGACCTCCATTGTGGCAGAGGAGCTGCTTATTATACTCTTGAAATGCCACACGTCCTGTTGACTCTTCAGGGGACAAAAGAGAATTTGGAAGCAAGAAAGTTGGAGAGAAAGCTGGGGAAAGCAAGCATTTCCAACAGATTAGTGGAAAAGTCTTTCTGAAGAAACCAACTTTTGCACCTTGAGATAGTGAAAGAGGCCCATCCCACTAACCTGGGACTTTTTTGAAGACATGACCCTCATTTTCCCTGTGACTAACAGATTTTCTGAATGATTTCCATTCTTCTGAGGTCAGTTTTTTAGGTGGGGTGACCACTCACACATGCTACTGGGCCTAGATCGGGGCACGCCAAGTCCAGAGAAAATTTATATGTGCCAACTCCACGTTTGTAAATCGTAAAGTCGAACCAGGTAGTGTGTAGTGGTTGCCAGCACACAGGCAAACGTTTCCTTCTTTAGGCTCCCCTCATACCACTAAATGCCCCTCCCCTTGCTGGGGATGGGGGGAGAGAGTGAAGGAGAATCTTAGCACGGTCGCTTAGAAGGGCAGAGTCAGAATTCACATCCGACCATGTTGGACAGTGAGGTCCTGCAGCAGCTTCAGACGGCACATTTCCTTTCTCAGTCAGAGTCCCTCTGACATGCGCCTTGTAGGCCTGGGCTGTCTGTCATTTCCCACCACATACCCAGGAGGCCACAATCTGGGGAACGTCCAGCCCCACGAAAAGCTCCCTTGCGGCCAAGGTGACAGAATTGGGATGAGTGGGGAGGGGAAGAGAACCGGCTCTCCGGATGTTCCTTATCACCCGCACTCGGATTGTTGCACAGGTATTTCCTACTGGCAGAGACCTCAACAGACGTGTCTCCCCCATTACCCTCCACCACCACCGCCAGGGCATAAAAGATGTTGATAAATCCACCAGCGTTTAGATTCCTTAAGTCGTTCTCCCTAAAAGATTCTTGCCTTGATAACAGATAAGCTAACTAATCGTATTCCTTCTTACCCGTTCTGAGCTGTTCCTGACTCAGCTTCTGACTTTGTCAGTGACAACACTTCTCACCTTTTAAATGCAGCACTTAACATTTTGCTAGGCCCATACTCCCAGTGGCCCAGATATAAAATGACCTCAGATTTCTTTTGCAAAGAAAAAACACAAAATTTTGCTTAGTTGAAACACTGTGTTATGAACAAATCTCACACCAACATAAAGTTTTTCCAAGTAGTCTCTGTATCACTGTTCTTATTCTCCTCCTCTGCTTTTTCCCCTCTGCTAAATGTGAGGTTTAGCAGGTTTTAAAGGAAAAAGCAGTACTGCTGATACATATCCCAGCACAGGCAGTAAGACCGTAATGGAAATGTTAAATGCTCAGAGTCCTAACTTTAAAGTGTACCCCACAGAGAGCAGGTCCGTTGGTCTCTAGTGGAGATTTGGAAACTCCAGCCCACTCCAGATTTGAATCCTCAGAGATAGCCAAGCTTCCTTCACAAAGACTTGGAATTGAGATTTATGAGCTCAAGAAAAGGAATGAGGAAAATTTTGTCCTAGAAAATACCATCAGGCTATACAGAGGAAGAGAAGAGATACACAATGATGTCTCTTCTCTTTTAAAGAATTGGGAGCTGTTTTTGCACTCAGAGAGTATAGATCAGAAAATATCTCTATATAGGTAGAGTTCAGAAAAACAGAATGGATTTGGGACTCAAGTGCCTGTAAAGAAGACAGTTTTGGCCTGAAACCAAAGGCTAGACCTGGGCCACCCTAGGAAAATGAGTCTATTCTCTAAAGCTAAAGGAGTGAATGGTTCTGCAAATGATCAGTGAACCCAGGGCTGGGCACTGCTGCCTCTAAGGACTGTGGACTCAGAAGAGCCTGCAAGAGAAGTGTAGGCTTTAGACTTTCGTGAGCTCAGAACCTAAGACTTCAGCTCCATTCACCCAAGCTGTAGATAGCGCTTTCCCCACCATGCCGTCAACATGATAAACAGGTCTTTGCACTTTGAAAAAGTTGAATGCAAGTTTCCTCTAAATATTGCAAGACTGGACTGTCGTATACATTGATGTTGATTGAGCTGTCATTTGAAAATGAAATGTTAATGTTTTGATTAAAAAATGTAAGGATATAGTATCTACCTCCCAAGGATGTTATGAGGTTTTATGTAATTTTGTCTATGGGATGATGTTACTTGGGGGGAGGGAGGATTTGGGATAGTTACAAAATTTCCACTGTATGTACTGTATGTGGATTTAAAGACATGGAGATATTCCAAGGCCCTGCTAGGACCACAGTTCAGTAATTCAATAGCCAGTGGAGGCCTCTGATCTCTAGCACATGGTTTCCGTCATGTTATTTTAATGTGTAAGAGTAAAGAATACGCTGATGGTTAGAAGCAATATGAGTGAACGTCATGCTGCAGACACTTCATGGCATTGCAGCCAGCGAAGTAGAATGGCTTTGCTCCCTCCCCGTCTCATGAGCTCTCAGTTATTAACTCCCCAAGTAACTTGAGAGTTTCCTCAAATCATCCTCACCGTCCATCTCCCTGTTGGCCCTACTCTAGAAAGCCTGGAGAGCATCCCATAGTGTTACCCACCTCCTCCCAGGCCCGTGGGGCCTAGCTTCTGAAGTTGCTTTGCTTCTTCCTCTCCTAATAAGACAGAGAACAAACATTTTAACATTATTAGGGAAATGGAGCAGCCTTAAAAATGATCCCATTGCCAGTGACTCATTTATACAAGGACTTTTCCAGGTTAGCAGACAAAACCCTTTTTGGTGGGCCTGCTTCTGTGGGTTCACAGAAACCAAATTACTGTGGGTTGCAAAGAATTCGCAGGTCATTTGAAAAGCAGACATCCCTTCACCCAGACTGTGGTTTTGCATGCTCAGGTTCGCAGTCTATGAGCTTTGGTGAGGGATCATTTTGGCTACTGGAAAAACCATAGGTTATTTTTAATTTCTGGTTGCTAAAGCCACCACACGTGTGGTCTGTGGATGACCCTTGTCTGCAGAATGACAGGGGAAGAAGGGAAGCTGGTTTGGGGGTTCAGAGGGGCTCAGGGTGGCCTTCCCCCCAGGAGGAAGGGAGGGAGCCCTTGCTGAGTGGTTTTGACACGGCCTGTGCTCATAGCACGCTCATCTGGGTTTCTCAGAAATGCCCGCCCTGCCCAGCAGTGACCTTCCCTCTTAACTTCTCTGGAGTTTTACCCAGAGTCCACCCATTTGGAGCACTGGAAGGTGTTCTACTCCTCCTCCGTAAAGATTGTTTAAAGAAAGTCAGCTTCTGAAATGTAGCAATGCTAACCTTGCCAGAACCATAAGGAGTGTATCGTCACAGCAAGAAAAAAAGAAAAAAAAGAAAAAAAAAACCCTGCTGATAGTTTCAAGGTTTCTTTATCATGTTTGATTTTTACACTGAAAAATAAAATACTGGTGTGTTTAAAATTAGTCATTGTGCATGCCTATCATTTGTAGTTGTCATAAAATGGAAGGGTTTAATTCTGCCTCTAGGACTATTTTCTTAGTTTAGCCCCTCTGACTATTTCTTAAAGTCCAAGTACCAAGGTAAATGAAATTATCACCGAAGTAAGGCCTTGCTGAGCCTGCCACTGGCATCCTGCTGCTGGCCCCCATACCCCTAAAGTGGGGTCTGGTTCCACTGGCCCTTAGTTCCCTAGGGGGACCTGAGGAAGTTGGGGACTGGATTTGGCAGGATCAACACTGCAGTGTCTCCCAGTTCTAAGGCATAGCTCTGCCCTTGCTCCCAGCAGGGGTTCTTTTTAGAAGATAGGCAAGTCCTGGCTTTTTCACCTCTGGGGTCTCAGAAACATCCAAGTTTCTTGGGAATTTGGGAAATTTAAGTGGAGTCACTAAACTCCGCCACACTTACCTTTTTTCTTTTTTACTTTTTTTTTTTTAAGATTTTAAGTAATCTCTACACCCAATGTGGGGCTCAAACTTACAACCCCAAGATCGGGAGTCACATATTCTGACTGAGCCAGCCAGGTGCCCCAGCTGCATTTAAATATAGTCTTAAGATACTTGGGGGCCCAAACCTAAGGTGCCGAGGAGAAAGTCCTAGAGATTATTCAGCTTTCTCCCTGTCTTGGCATCTTCTGTTCTCTCTTAGAACATGTCACTAGAGAGTCTAGGAGGTGATCCGGCCTTCCACTCAGCCTCTTCCAAAACACCTTCCCTTTCTCCTCCTTTGTGAGACAGGCAGAAAGAAACCCTTTCTGAAGGTTAGGATTAGCAAAGGTGGAGCCGGGTTCGAGGCAGCTTCCTCTGGCTCTCCGCTCATCTCCCTCCCTGCAGCACCAGATTATTGGGAGGCCCTCCAGCAGCTTTTGCAGTCTCAGCACTCAGGGCTGGGAGAGAGGAATTATGTCCAGCCTGCCTCTGTGTTATAACACCAAATACACCTAGAAGTGGCCTCTGGGTAGCTGAGTCTCCGCCTTAGAGAGAGTGGTATGTGGCCTCCTCCCCACTCCCTTCCCAAAGCAGAAGCAGCTCAGAGAGAAAAGGAGACCAGACCTGATCCCATTTGCCAGGGAGCAGTGGAGACAGCTCTGGGGCTGGCTGGTGCTGGATGGGCTTCCAGCCTAAGGACAGTTTCCTTTCCTAATTCTTGGGAACTAATGTGACACTTCAGAGGGTAGTGGGCCTGGCAGGGGAGGCCACCCCACACCTGCACACTCTTCCTCCCCCTCCCCCATCACTGTGGTGCCCAAACCTCCACCTGCAGGCAACTGCCATCCAAGGGCAAGCAGGGGGACAAGGACCCGTGTCCCTTCCCTCACCTCCCATTCCCTAGCACCCAGCGTTTGAGGAAAAGTGGAGATGAGAGCTCTGGGGAGGCCAGGAACGCTGTGGGATGATGGAGGAGCACGTGGTGCCGGGGACACAAGTTCTGGCTGCAGAGCATTCCCGGTCAGACAGTTGTTTGCATAAAAGCCAAAAGCCACTGCACCTGGGGTGGGGAGGCCCTCTGGGGAGGTACTCCCTGGCTTGGGGGAGAGGGGGAAGGAAGGTGTCATGGAAAGTCCCTGAAGGACACGGGGTGTTGAATTTGCTGCGGTTTTGTTTTTAACTCTGTCTTGACCTGTGAAGTAGGCAGCTGCCTCCCTTCCCCCCAAAGTAACAGACCTTCCCCCGGAATAACATATATACCCAAGAATATACCCAAGGAAAGAGCATTGCAGTGGAAAGTATGGAGGTTAGAGGGCCTGTGGGTGATGTAAGCTGCCCCCCTTCCCCAGGACTGATGGGGCAGGAAGCCCTAGAGCAGTCTTTTCCCATCACTTTGCCTCCCCCCCCTCCCCAGGCCCCCTGGCCCAGAAGAGCTGCCTAGTCAAATAAACCACAGCCCTGGGGGCGGCTGGTGGGAACTAGGGGGGCAGATGCCACCTCCTCCCCAGGCTTGTCCTTCCACCAGGTCAATCCCCATCCCACCCCCACTGGAATTTGTCTCAGCACCTCTACCTCCCTGTCACTCACAGACCCCACCCACCCTCCCTAGACTCTTGGTGGGGGGGCGGGGGGGCGGGGAGACAGAAGGAGTCGGTGAATCCAGCTCTGAAGTCTCAGTAAAGCAAATGACAGCCTGGTGCAGACTCCAGCTTCCAGCCCCAGCCCTGCCACTTCTCTGGGTGACCCTGGGCACTTTCATTTCCCTCTCTGGGCCTTAATTTTTCCCTGGAAATAGATCTCTGAAGTTCCTTCCAACTGAGACGAAGCCTGGCCTCCACCCCATGGCTCCAGCCAGCCTTTCTTCTAATTCCAGAAAGAAGAGGAGAGAAAGAGGGTCCTGTGCCCTCTTCCTTCTCTCCCCACCACACCGAGGCACTGACAGTGAGGTCAGGGCGCTGCAGCGGACGGCCTATGATTTTAACAAGTGGTCACGTTCTAAACCATTCTGTGAAATTCCAATCCTGGCCCAAAGGAGTGTGGGGGACAGGGAGGTGACAGTGGAATTGTGGGCTCCGAATATGGGCACGGAGGCTGGGTCTGAACTCCCGGCCCCGTCCTCTCTTCAGGTTCTCTTCATTCTGCCTGGACCCAGACACCTGATTCCCGGGTTGGGGGTGCCCAGGCGAGGAAAGCGAAGGCCGGGCGGAGGGGGAAGGGGTGCGGTGCGAGGTGGGAGCTGAGGGGGGTGTGAGGGGAGGGGCAGCTGCACTTCTGAGAAACAGCTCGGCGTCTCAGCAGCCCGCAGCCTAACCCCCTGCTTGCGGCTTCACAGCTCGCTCCTCCTGCCGCCCACGCCGCTCGGGGCCTCTCCGGGGGTCGGCAGCCCCCGCGGAGGCGGCGGCTGCTGGGGAGGAGCGGCAGCTCCGGTGACAGCGGAGTGGAACCCACGACGGGGGGGGGGGGGTCGGTGGAAAATGCAGGGAGGCGTGGGGCGCGTGACACCCCGGGAGTAAAAAGCCATCCCTCCCCTGGGGTCCCGAGCCCCGGCCCTCGGCACGCCTGTGTGTCCCCCCCCTCCACCCCCACCCCAGATGCTCTCCCATCACACCCGGGTAGGATCCAGAAGTGAAACTGCTCCGGGTCACAGCCCAGCGCCGCCGCTGCGCCCCGCCCCGCCCTTCCGGGCACTGCAGCCCCGCAGGATCTCCCAGCGCTCGGGCGACTGCCGGGGAGGAAACTGGGGGAGGGGAAGGGGAAGTGCCCCGCGGGGCAGTCTGCAGAGCGCGGCCTTCTCTCTTGGGGGTGCCCGCTCGTAACCACGAGTGGGAACCTCGAGAGGCGTCGACCTTCACGGCGGGAGCCGAGCGGCGGCGCCTGCACTTCCCGACACGGCCGCTGGGTGTCACTGCCGCCGCGCGGCTGAGGGCTCGGGCGCCGTCGGGAGCCGGGGGCTCGGGTCCCGGGGAACCGGAGCGCCCGGCCCGCCACGCCTAGCAGGTCCTGCCTGGCCTGCGCCGTGGAGGCCCCTCGAAGCTTGGCTGCGGCTCTCAGACCTCCCTCCCCGCCTGGCGTCCGGAGGCCCCCACGCAGCCCACCAACTCGAGGGAAGAACAGCCTAACCCCGTGCCCCGCGACGGACGGGCCCGTGGCTGTGGCGCCACGCGAGCCCCCTTCCGTGGGGACGAGGGACCGAGGCGCGTGCTCTGCGGGCCCGAAGCGCGCCCCCTGGCGAAGCGGGCCGGCCTTCCCCCGCAGCCCCTCTGCGGCTCGGCGCCCTTCCGTCCAGCAAGCGGGGGCGGGCGGCGGCGGCAGAGCACGGTCCGCCGTGCTGCGGGGCCAGAGCGCCCGCGGGACCCTTACTTCGGCTCCTGCCTCGTCGGACTCGCGTCTAGCCTTACTCGTGCGGCCGCCCCTCCCCACGCCCCAGGTCTTCCCTTAGATGCGTGGGACGCGGTGGCTCAGCTTGGAAGAAGAGAACCCGAAGGTGGGAACCTGCATCGGGACCGATGGATGTAAAAGGGCTGGGAGAAAGGAGGTGCCCTGCAATCCTTTGGGAAATCGCAGTAGTGTCTGGTAGGAATACCCACTTCCATCACGTCCTGGCTCTAACTCGGGGCGCGGGGTGTGCAGATAAATGCAGGGGAATACGTCCTTGGTGACAGTTCTGTGGAGGTGCAGGCGGCCTCCCAATCTCCCTTAGTCTCACCTAAACCACTCCAAGATAAACCCTAGCCAAGTAAAAACAAACTGCCCACCATGAAAACGCAGCTCCAGCTAAACAGCCCCCCGGTACCCAGCAAAGAAAAACCTGCCTGTTCCTTGAAGCAGCTGCAGCCCTCCGATAGGGCGCTAGCCGCCATCACAGCTCACCCCACAAGGGACTGAATTTCAGACCTCCGTAAGGCCCGGTAGAGCACAACCCATCTCAGCCCAGATAGTACCCCCCACTTCCTAACGCCCCTACCTGTATGGAGATCATGGAGAACCCCGGGGGACCAGCCGCAGCCCCCAGGATCACCCATTCTGTGGCTCTAGACTCCAGTTTGCAACATGCAACTTCCCCAAGTTCCCAATGTCTTTTTCCTTCCTCGCTCAACTCCCTTCCCGGGCTGGAAGCTCAGAGTCCTCTGTCCTAAGAGGCCACACTGTGCACCTCACTCCCAAACCCCAAAGCTAAGGTTCTGCCAACAGCACGGGATAGGAAAGCAAACTCTGCCGCAGACCTTACGTCTGTGCAAGTTGGGCCAACCAAACCCTGACCTCTCTGGGCCCTCTTTTCTGTCTGCTAGACCAGATCAGTTGTGTAGTAGTGGAAGCCTTTTTTCCAAGGATACCGTGAAGCCGAACTCCCAGCTATAAAGGCAATGATCTCCCCAACCCCACCCCAACCTGCCCCCCAACTCCTGCTGGAATCCTTGGACTGCAGGAAGCCTGTAGAAAACTGCTTATGTGGACAGTTTGGAAGAAAGGATCCTTCTGAATGGCCTTGGTCTCTCATGCCTGTCTCCTTTTCTTCTTCCCTCCCTCCCTCCTCAGGGTGCCTGGCACTGGGCATAAGGAAGGAGCCAGGCAGGGTCTCTGACCCAGTGTTGAACCCTCCGCTGGCACCAGGAGGCCCTCCACCCATGAACTTGGACGCTGTGTAGATTTCATTGAACAGGATGTCTGGGGATCAGGGAGAGCATCCGTTGTCCAGAGCTTTGTCTGTCTGGATGTCCCACCTGGGCCATCCTAAGGGAGGTGGGCTTCCCTAGAATCATGCCCATCTGTTCTCAAAGTCCAGAGAGTTGGCAGCAGCCCTCCCTGCCCTCCACACTTGACCAGGCAGGGAGGTCACCCCTGCGGCCACATCCTCCGACAGGCCCATGGTGCTGCCAAGGACAGCTCTGTACCCTGGCACCGGGCTCACACCAGTCACACTAGCCCCCGGAGCTGGTGTCTAGGGTATGCTACAGACCATTTAGGGCCAGCCCCCTGGGTGTGGGCCCTGTGTCACCCTCTCTCGATGCCTGCGGCATCCTCAGGGAGATGACAGGGAATTTTCTTTTTTCTTTTCCAAGCTTTTTCTGATTTCTGAAATTTTTTTTAATAAGCACATATACTTTTGGGGCACTTGGGTGGCTCAGTCAGTTAAGCAGCTGACTCTTGATCTCAGCTCAGGTCATGATCTCAGGATCGTGAGATCAAGCCCCATGTCAGGCTCTGAACTCAGTGCTGCATCTGCTTGAGATTTGCTCTCTCCCTCTCCCCCTGCCCCTCCCCCCGCTCTCTGCCTCTCTCAAATAAATAATATAAATAAATAAGCACATATACTTTTTATAATCAAACCCAATAACTTGATACTGAAAAGACAGTATGTTAGGTGCCAGCCTCTGTGTTCTCCACAATGCCCCTGCCACCCTCCCAGCAGCCCAAATTTCATCATAACCGCAAGCCTCCACTAGCCACACTGCAGCCATCCTTGGAAGTTCCCTCTGCTGTCTGGCCTCTGTGGATCATGCTTCAGCCTCTTTGGCAGTAGAACATCAGCTTTCCCACATCTTCAGAGCTGGAGAATCTTGCCCTGGGTTTGAGGGGCCCTTGTCCCCCACATTCTGAGCTGCTGCCTTTCCTCCAAGAAGCCAGAGATCTCAGCCACCCAGTGAGGACATTCATCTGCTGATTTCCAGTATCCAGCTCAGGGTCAAGCCATCTGCCACCTCAAAGGGTTCCCAATGGCTCAGGTCCTTCACAGTAGCCAGCACTAAGAACAGAGGGGGCAGAGAACAAAGGGCAGAGAAGGGCTACGTTCCACCGCTGACAAGCTGGGCCAGGCTGGACCTCTGTCTCTAACTCCATATAAGACCTCAGGCGGATCATTCTCTTTGAGCCTCAGTCTCCTGTTCGTAAAGTGAAATGATATCTGTCCCACATATTCTGATTAGCTGATTGACGTAGAAGGGCATTGTCCCCAGCCTGGTGCTTCAGGCTATGAGGACACACTGGATCCTGTTTTTATACAGACTAAATCCCTGGACGTGCTTAAGATGTGACTCATTCTGGCCCCTTTACTCCCATCCCAGCGTGGACCCCTGCACTCACACCTTAGAAGTGGCCCTGGGCATCCCTGGCCAGTCACACAGACAGCACCAGTCAGCTCAGGCCTGAGGAGAAGCCAGTGATGGGATGGTTCTGGAAACCATGGCAGGTGGCAGGTGGCAGGCAGCAGGTTGCTCTGGTCCCTGTGTCCTCAAGTCCTGCTAAAAAGAAACAAAACCTGCACCCCCTCTCGTGCCTGGCTGTAGTCATTTCTTCAGGGTAAGTCCCCAGAAGGTTCTCAGCTGGAGCGTGGATGAGGCCTCTCTGCCCACCCCTGTCTGACAGGTCTGGCCCCCCAGCCCCAAGATTGGGGGTGACAAGCCTGGCCCAAGGGCTGGCTATGGTGGCTGGCCCTTCTCGGAGTCACCTCAGGACAACCCCCTAGCCAGAGACCAGGGCTGCAGAGATGGGAGGGGCTCTTCAGGGGAAAACACCCCCACCCCATCCCCGCAGGCCACTTAGGAATTCCACCTGGAAGTCAGCCAGGCAGGGGTAGCAGAACAGCCCAGACCTGTATTCAGACCTGGGTTGAAATCCTGGTTCTCCCACTAACTGTAATTTGGGGCAGGTCTCCTCGCTGAGCCATCAGTTTCCTCACCAACAAAACAGGATCCCACCACCTCGTGCCCAATCTGAAAGATCTGGGGAGAGGTTCTTCATTAAAATAAATAAATAAATAAATAAATAAATAAATAAATAAATAAATAAATAACAGAATTTTCAAGCTTACACAAATTTAAAGAATTAAATGAATCCCTATGTACCCATCACCCAGCTTCAACCATTATCAAGTCATGGCCAGCCCATGACTATACTCACATCTTCTCCCCTAACCTTGGGGTTACTTTAAAAACAAAACTAAGACATCATTTCACCTATAACTACTTTAGAATGAATCTCTCAAAGATGAAGACTTAAACACCACACACACACACACACACACACACACACACACACAAATACCATTACCACCCCTTAAAAAGTTAACCATAATTCCTTAATATCATCAAACATCTCATCGGAGCTCAAATTTCCCCCAATTGCTCATAGACGTTGTTTACAGTTAACTGGTTTGGATTTGAATCAAACAAGGTCTACACATTATGTATGTCTGAATTTCCTGAGAGCTAGAGATTCCCCATCTTTTCCTGTAATTTTGTTGTTGTCAAAGAAGCTGGGTCATCTGCTCTGTAGTTTCCTAGTCTGGATTTGGGTAATTGTACCACCACGTGTCATTTCACATATTCCTCTGTCCCCTGTATTTCTGATAAACAAGCCCCTAGATCCAAGGGATGAGACTGAGGTTTTATTTCTCGGCAAAAATAATGCCTCGTTGGAATTCATGGGTCTGGAGAGAGGGTCTATTTCATTGTGATGTAAAGATCAAATGGCATGTTCAGGTGTTGCCAATTTGATAGTTATTATAAAGCTAAACTGTAAAATTCTTTAAACAAAACTCATAAACAGACCAGCATGGGCAGTGTGGAGAGGCCAGACCCTGCAGGGTCCATCTGGGCTTGTATTTTGGAAAGATCACTCTGGATGTTGGAGGGTGCTTTAGAGAGGGAAGCCAGGCTCAGAGGCCTGAGTGTTGTAGGGTCCCATTCATATGGCTTTCTAGAGGCGCAAACTGTAAGGACAGAAAGCAGGAGGAAGGGGCACAAGGATGGCTCAATCGGTCAGGTGTCTGCCTTCGGTTCAGGTCATGATCTCCGAATCCTGGGATCAAGCCCTGCATCAGACTCCTTGCTCAGTGGGGAGTCTGCTTCTCCCTGTGCCCCTCACCCCGCTCTCGCTCACGTGCTCTCTCTCACCCTCTCTCTCAAATAAATAAAATAAAATAAAATAAGAAGGAGAAGGAAAGAAAGCAGGAGGGAGAGGGGTTGACAGTGGGGGTCGTGGGGACTTGGGAGAGGTGCTGGGCCATGTGCCCAGGTGACGGTGGTGGACTCATGATGCATGTGTGTCGGGACTCATCCCAGCAGTTGGCCCACGGGGCTCACAGAAGGTGCGCACGGTGGGACTCGGCTCCCGCTCCCAGGCCTGTTAAGAGTTACCTCCATAGCTTTAGGCCCTGTCAGGCGATGGCACCTGGATGACAGTCCCTTATACGCACATTCATCACCCAAGAAGTTACTGGACCCTGGAGACTCTCAGATGACCAAGACCACCCTGCCCTCAAGAAACATCCAGGCTGGAGGACACGTGGCCCTGACCCATGCGACACATTCACCAGGGCCTGGTGCCCCCCTCTCCCGCTCCCCTGCTCTACTCCAGCGAGCCAGGTCTTGCCAGACAGAACTCACAGGTGTATCAAAAAATAATCTTTATTGTCACTCGTATAAAACAAAGCAGATCAACTGGCCTCTCAGTCTGTACAAAGTGTGGGGCATAAGACCACCTGGGCTGCCCCCATTTCTCCCATAATGCCCTACCCCAGGGCAGTGCTCGGGAGCTCCGCAGAGGGGAGGGCCACCCCCGATGCCTTTTCTTGAGGAGAGAGGTGGGTGGGGGGCTTTCTGCCTGAGGGAGAGGCAAAGGAGCAGAGTAGAAAACTCTCTGTGGAGTCGGGGTACCCTCCCCTGACTCTCGAGCCTGTCTGGAAGCTTCTGGGCCCTCCGAGTCCACCGTCTGAGCACGGGGGGCAGCGGGCGGCCCGTGCGGCCGTCAGAGGGCCACGCGCGTGCAGCAGTGACGCAGCAAGCAGGGCAGGATGCCGCGGTTCAGCTGGTGGAACTCCACGAGCTGCAGCAGGTCCGTGAAGCGAGTCTGGCCGTCGTCCATGCTGAAGTACAGGCGGCCTTCCTCCTCGCTCTGGGGGACAGCCAGACGGGACAAGGCGTCAGGGAGAGGCGCGAGGGCGCAGGTCCCCCGTGGCTCGTGCGGGGACACGAGAGAGAGCACGAGAGAGCCCAGAGACACGGGGGGGGGGGTTGCCTGGGGAGCTTCTCGAGGGCACTTGAAGAGGACGACAGGGATGACTCACCGGGAGGATAAGATAATGTTTGACCTTCTGCAGGTGGCACAAAGAGAGGACAAAGCCCTGTGGGTTCCGCTGACTCTCTCGGACCAGGAACAGGCTGCCAGGAGATAGGGCAACATGACCCGGGGACACAGAGCTGCCAGCCTGACACAGGGTCTCTCCTATCCCTGGGTCTGTCGGCCTGCTCAGCCCCGCCTCTTACCCGTCTACCAGGCCCTGCTGCCCGATGAGCCGCTGGCTCTCCTCTCGGGAAATGCGTCCATGGAACCAGGGCTGGGTGCGGTGGATGGCTGGAGTTGGGAGAGGCAGAAGGACAGTCACTCTCCTCTAGCCACCCCCACCAGGAACGCTCAGAGAAGCTACGGCAGCCCCCCCTCCCCGGCCCCGGGGACACTGGGTGTTCACCCACCTGCACTGAGGCTCGTGCCCGAGCCTGGGGTGGGCAGGCTGAGACGGTGGTTCTTCTGTAGAGCAGTGGGGGACACAGGGGATCAGGGCGTGACCGGGGCATTACCCGGCACCTCGAGAATACAGAGCCCCTTTCTGTACCTGTGAACCTCCCTTACCCCTCTCTTCCTCCCCCACCACGGAAACCCACATGGAGAGGGGCGCCTGGGTGGCTCAGTCAGTTTAGTGTCCGACTCTTAATTTCGGCTCAGGTCATGATCTCAGGGTGGTGAGATCAAGCTCCACATTGGGCTCCACGCGGGGTATAGAGCCTGCTTAAGAGTCTCTCTGTCCTGCTTCCTCTGCCCCTCCCCTCTCTTAAACACACACACACACACACACACACACACACACACACACACACACAGGTGGAGAGAAGGTCCCCAGGACAAACATGCAGATGGGTGTAGGCCCCTCACCCTCCAGGCCTGGGCCTCCTCCAGGGCTGCACTCAGAGCTTCCCGGGGATTCTCGATGACACGCCCAGCGTGGCCAGAGAAGTCCATGGCCACCAGGGTGTTATCAGAGACACTCCTCTGTAGATGGGACAGGATGTGGAGGAGTCAGAACAGGGCCCATGTCCCCCCAGGATGGGGCCTGGGTGCCCACCCCCAGCGAATGGCCCTGCGCACACTCACCAAAGGGGGAGAACCCACACAGGATGGACGCAGGTGGCGAGACTGTGCCTGCTGATAATTCTTATACAGCTGTGCCCCATACTGCAGGGTGGAGGGAGAAAGAGAGCAGGACGTCAAGCAGGTGCTGGGGACTGGCCTGTGAGACCCCATCCACCAGAACGCCCCAAGAGCAAGACTGTGTCTCTGCCCTGGATAAGGAGCTTTCCGAGGCCAGAGCCAGGACTCCGGTCTTGGACCAGGCTACAATGCCCCCTCATTCCTGAGGGCGGAGCTACTCATGCGGGAGGGGGGATGGGGGGGCAGCCCCCCAGGCCACTCCCAGGGTCCCACCTTGAAGAGGCGGAAAGCTGCTAACCAGCAGCTGCGGCTCTGCTCGTCCTCGCTGCAGAAGACCCGAAGCCCCTTGTGGCCGTTTCGAAGCTTGTTGGGCTGTAGGAAGAGGAAACCAGCTGGTCCCGTATCTGCCATTACGACCAGATGTCTGTCTCCGTGGGGCACGGCAAGGGTGCAGGGAGAGGAGTCTGGGTGTCCCAGATAGAGCTCAGAAGCCCTAGGTAGGATCCTGGGGGGACCTGAGCAGCTCCCATTCCCTCCCAGGCCCGGCCAGGGTTTTTACCTTGATACAGAAGCCGAAGTCCGTGGGCATCCCATAGAGCTTGCGGCCCTGGGTCACCACATACACGTTGGACTCATTCACGTCTGCTACGTACTGCAGGTGCCTTGGATCCTAGGCGGCATGGACAGGCAGGACTCGTTACAGGCAGACCCTACCCCCCTACTATTGTCCCCGTAATCCATAAGCCGACGGGGGGGGGGGGTTTCAGAGAGGAGCAGGAAGTGCCCCAGGTTACACAGCAAACAGAAGTAGAGTCAGGACTCAAACTCAGTTTTCACCTGCCTTTCCCACTACTGCCCCCTGGGCTAGGGAAGCTAGGAGGGAAAGACGAGCAGCGGAGGGTCTCCGGGCCCAGAGGGAGAAAGATCTAGGCGTTCCAATAAGGGAAGAGATGGCTCCTAGAAGGACCGGGAATGGGATATCCTATAGGGGCTGAGGCTGTCAACCCTCAAGACCTCACCTTGGAGGTGCCCTTGGTAGAGTAATAGAGGCCAGACCGGCGCAGGAAGCAGAAGAAGCGTTTCCAAAGCTTCCGTCCTGACCCCCGAAGCTGCAGAAAGCCCTGGATCTCTGGGAAGCTGCCCGCATTCAGAAAGTTCTGAGGCCAGAAGAGAGCAGGAAGAGGGTGAGAGGCCAACAGGGAGACATACACACGCACACGCACACACACGCGCGCACACACACAGGCCTTCAGGAGACAAGGTGCTCCTCATACATTTATTGTCCCATTTCATAGACAAAGAAACTGATGGTCAGCCAGGAAAAGTCACTTCTACAGTCACTCGGCACCGTGCTAGACTCCCCACCACATGCAGGGGAAGCAAAATGCTTCAGGGCCAAAAAAGCAGCAGGTGATCCTGGGGAATCATGAATCTGCCACGGGACAGGGGTGTCCCTTTACCTGGATGAGGTCTTCGTGGGACATGCCTGTCTGTGCGTCCACACAGCTGGAGACCATCTTTTCTGGGAACAGGGAGTGCTGGGGGGGAGGGGGGCGGGGAAGGAGTCAGGAGTCAGGGATCGAGGGCCCAGGTTGGGGATCAGGGTGTCCCAGGGCCCAGACCTCCCGCCTCACACACTCACTGGAGAGCTCTTGAACAGTTCATACTTGGCGAAGTTCTTTCGGAAGACAAAGCGGCTGTCCCCACCAATGGGCCAGGCAGCCTGCACTTCCACCACGGACTCATGGTCCTCCAAGCCCCGCTCTGGGGTCAAGGGCAAAAAGCAGGGGTCAGGGGAGAGCAGACAGGCCTCCCAGAGGAGCCACCTGCCTAGCCCCAGGTGCGAAGCATTGCCTTCCTGCCCAGACAGCCCCCTGCACCCCAACTCACCCAGCGCTAGATGGGGGTGGCACTCCACCAGCCCCCAGTTTTCATCGCTCAGGGCGTGAGCCCGCTGGACCAGCATGTCACACACGTAGCGGGCCGTAGCGCCGGCCGCCACCTCCACGGACCGGCAGGCCCCGTCTTCACTATACACCTTTACCACCTGCATCCCGGGAATCGCAGATGACTTGTGTAACGGCGGAGGGGGGTTATTGCCCTTCCCCTGCCTGCTAGACCCTCAGGGACTCCTGACCAAATCCCCCCACCTCCACGGAAGGGGCACCATATCCACCCCAGTCCCACAGCACCCCTCATCCCTGCCTTCTCTCTCCCAAGACAACTCACATGGGGGCAGCTGGTGTCTCGAGGGAGCAGCCCCCTTGCACCGGAGGACCCCCCAAGAATGGGGGTCTTTGAAGGAGGACTGCAGAGCTCAGGGAAGGGGTTGGGGATAGAGGGTAGAGAGGTTGCCCGCAGCTCCTCCTCTCGAAGAAGATTCCTGTGGCCCAAGGTAGAGGGCAGAGAATTGGTCGACGGCAAGCTTCTGGCTTATCCAGCACTGACCCCCCCCCCCTTCCACCACCAGCCCCTCCTCAGCTCCATCACCCCATTGTACCTGCTGGTCGGAATGGGCAGAGGCTGGGACCTCTTCACCTCCCCGGGCAGAGGGGCAGAGGGAGGCGGGGGAGTCCCAGGAGGGGTCCCGGGGGCCAGGTACAGGTCTTCTGGGGAGCTGCTGAGATGAGGCGGAGACAGACCGAGCTCCATGACATCTGAGAGAGGAGAGAGGGCTGTGGGCAGCCGCTCTTGTGCGCTTGTCTCGGGGAGAGGGGCTGAGAGGACCCAGACCTCCTGACTTCACACAGCTCCCAAGGTACTCCTGACTTCACACAGCTCCCAAGGTACCCCTCACTTGACACAGCACCTACTGTTCCCCCTCTCACTGGAGTTTCCCTGGAGCCTTCATTCCAGGGAGCCCATTTGCAAAAGGGGATACCAAGTCCCTGAGAAGGAAGCATTCCTGCCCCCATCACAGGTGAGTCAGGGAGTGGACTCCAAGCCCAATGCTCTTCTGTTAGCCCCACGTTGCCCAAGGGAAGAGCGAAGAGGGTCCCCCCCACCACAAGCCGGGCAGCGGCAACAGACTCCGTGCCCCACAGACTGTTCGAGGCTGAGCACAGGCCACTCACTCCTCTGCGCTCTGCCCCGGGTTTTTCCAGTGCCTCCTTGCCAGCCCTAGTTGCCAGAGCCTGTTGTGGCAACGCCTGCCCAAGTGCTGAGTGATGCACTGAAGGGGAGAGGAGGTGGGAAAGGACAGGAACCAGGAGGGCAGGAGGCTGGCTCAGCTGATGGGAGAAGGGCAGGACTAGCCTGGGGGTCTTGCCCTAGCAGCCCCCACACTTTGTGTGCCCTCTCCAGATTCCTCCTCCTGCCCAACTTTCCTGAAGCCCCAATGCCAGAGCCACCTCCTCTGGGCAGCCTTTCTGGATTTTCCAGCTTCAGGCCCAAGGGCTCCCTCTCTGCACTGTGCTGGGGCCTCAGCGGCAATTCCGTGCACCTGTCTTATCCACCCACTGGTCTGGAGCCACCTGGCACCCCCAGGCAGGGCCAGGGTCCTACCCATGTCCTATCGCCCCCAGGTGCTGACAGGCATCTAGGACAAGTAAGGACAGGTGAGCTGGGGCAAAGATGCCCACTGGGGACAGAGGCAGCATGGGCCCCTCCTCCACAGGAAGCAGGACCCCTAGAGCCAGGCTAGAACCTGGGAGGGCCTGGGAGAACCTGAGACCTAGGCCAGTGCTGTTAGGCTGCCTGCAGCACCTGGCACTGACCCTCCAGGATGGGGCAGGCCCCTGACCCTTAAGTGAGGGGATCTGGGGGACAGGTGAGTCAGGGTGGGGCGGGACAGCACTGCCTGGGGCTCTCTATTCAACCTTGACTCATCTGCACGACTTCCTGGCTTAGGAGAAACACAAACAGCCCTGCCTCTACCCACCTCCCTCCCCTCCCGCCCCCAACAGACCAGGCTGGGAGGAATGGGGGAGGCGCAGGGACGGGCTGGGGAGAAAGAGGATGTGGGGCCTGCAGCAGCTCTGACATCATTTTCTCCTCCCCACCCTTGGCCCACCTCCAGTCAAGGTGGGACCTACAATCTGCCCGGGTCCTGTAGTCACCTCCCCACCCAGGAGCCCCCTCACCCAAGGAGAGGAAAAAGGCCTGGCCTGGGTTCAAAGGCCCATCTGGAGCAGAGCCGACCTCCCAGTGATGCCCTCACTCACCGGAAGAAGCCACGAAGTGCTCCCTATCCTGTCTGGGGCCTACCAGGCTTTCATTCCGCTGCTGCTGCCTACCCCCAGCACCCAGGGCGCAGTGGGCCCAGAGGACGCGTCTATATCCACCGTGGGGGATGAGGTCCTCCCAACACACGCTCCGGGGCACCGTGGCCAGAGGGATGCTACAGGAGCAGGAGGAGCAAGACACCCAAGAGAAAGACACAGCCAGGCAGACAAGGAAAGGCCAAGAGGGAGGGAGAGGCAGGGAGGGGGCTCAGGGGGCTCAGGGTCCTGGGTGGGGGGGGATGGCAAGACACACCCACCAGTGAACATCGACAAGACACAATGCCCCTGCTCCCATGCCATCAGTCCTCTGGCCACCAGCCCTGGTGACTTCACTCCAGGGAGACTGGGGGGCTGCAGGGAAGCCAGAGAGGAAGCCAGAGGCCAAAAGTAGGGTCCTACTCCATCCCAGAGGGAAGAGGAATCAGAGGAGTGTTTGGGCAGGGAGAAGGGAGTAGATTTAAATCAGAATCAGATTAGAGTCTGGCCTCAGAGCGCTGGAGGGCCGCTAAAGACTTGGATTTGGCCTTTTGATCCCTCCACCTTGCCCTCCAGACCCTTCTAAGGCAAGAGAAGAGTGGGACGGTCAGAACCAAATACATGGGATGGGAGGAGAACGGGGCCTAGCTGTGGGGCCCGGGCAACCCCCTCCCAAGAGACCTGAACCTTTCAAACGGGGACCCTAGGAAAGCTTCTGTTGAAGAAACCGACCCCCCCAAATCTATCGGTTCCCTCAACACTACAACTCCAGGCCGAGGCTTCCCCAACGGCCTCTCCTGCCCCGCGGCGCCGGCCCCACCCTCCCTCCCGCCCTCCCAGCCTCCTGCCTCCTTGTTTACTTCCTGAATCTTGCTCCACCTGGCTGGCCCCAAGGGCGGGTGGCCGGGCCCAGTAGAAAACAAGGCCACCTCCGTCGCGAACCAGGGGAGGGGGAGGGGCTGGCAGGGCCGAGGCCTAGGCGGGGGACCAGCAGGTGGCGGGAAGGCCCCCGTCCGGCCCAGCACTCCACGCCCCGCCCCCACCGGGATTTATGGGCGGGGGGTGGAAGGCTCAACCTTCGGGGGAGCTTTGAGGGTGCAGCGCCCAGGTGAGGAGGCGGGAAACCCCTAGGTGACCCGGAGCTGGGGGGAGGGCCCAGGACTCTGAGGCCCCGCCCACTCTCTCACTCTGGAAAAAACACCCAATGGGAAAAGGGGGGTAAGCTTTCTTAAAGTTTAATTTGGGAAGAATGCTAGATTGTGTCTGTGGAGTTAATCATTACAGGCTGCTAGCCTTCTCGGAGGGCTCCCCCCGCAGGATCGGGGGGAGAGGGGAGAGCAGAGTCCAGGACAGGCCGACCAAGAGGGGCCATTCTTGAGGGGCAGTAGAGTTGGGACAGGTGCGTTCTCCATCCCCGCCGTGTCAGGGAGACCCAGACTCGGGTCTTTCTCCAAACACTGCCCCCGGCCCCCAAACACGCACACACTTTCCCTCGTCCCCGCGGCACCGCAGACCCCCAGCATCCAGCCCTCCAGCCTTCGAGCCTTCATTCCGACTCCAGGATGGACCCCCGGGCCTGCCCCGCCCCCACCTTCCCTTCCTAGAGCAGGACCCTACGTCGGAGCAGGCAAACGATCCGGAGACCGAGCTCTAGCAATTTAGGGGATCCCTCTCCTCTGCTGCCCTCCAAATTGGAGGGTGCCCCCCGCCCCCGCGCGGAGCGTCAGTCTTTGGTAGAGCCTGGGGGAAACCTCGAACGGGTAACCTCAGGCTGAGCAAGGAAAGACTCGAGGCAGCCCTCGGTGTTCGCCCCCCACCCCAGCTCTCTTTCTGGCAAGGTGGGGAGGGGCTGGTTTCAGCGGGAAAGCCGCGTCTCCCGGAGGAGAGGATCGGGGATCTGCGGTCCCCATCCCCATCAGCTGCTTTGTCCGGGGGCGGAGGGAGGCGGGCTACAGGGAGGAAAGGAAGGAATAAGAAGGACAGGAAATGGGAATCGGGAAAGACTGAGGGCAGGTGGTGAGGAAGGGACAGGATACGGGAGATTGGAGAAAAAGAGAAAGCGAGGCGGCCGGAGCAACACAGCAGGAGGCTGAATCTTTCCCTGTTGACCCGGGACCTGCCGCCGCTCCCCACCCTCGAGATGAAGTGGCCGTTGGGTCCTTACCTGGACCCTGGCGTAGGAACACTTGGCTGGGGCCACAGGTTTAGGGAGGGAGACGCCAGGCCCTTAACTACCTGTCCCCCTCCTGCCCCCTCCCTTGGCCTGACATCACTGAGGGGGGAAGGGGAGTGGGGAGCCAGGCGGGCTGCCCGGCCGCCCACCTGGGCAACCTGCCAGCTCCTGGCCCTGACACAGGCACAGCCTGGTGCCCCGGTGCGGCTGGGGGTGGAAGCAGGTTGTCGGCTGGGACCGATTTTGGTCACCTTACCTGGAGGAGCCCCAGCAGGAGCAGCAGGACACCGGGTCCGAAGTCCTGTTCTGTCTTGGGACCCCAGATACCTAGACTTGATTTCAAATCCAGTCCTTCTTCTCTAATGGTGGTAGGAGGGTGTCCCGACTTTGGAGGTAGAAGTGAGGGTTGGGAGGAGGGAGAGCCCAGTGTGTCCAGGCTCCTGGCCCAAGGAAACTAAAATTATCTTGGGCAGGTGGGGGCGGGGCCTGGGGGAGAAGCCTGGGAGGAGGAACCCTAGGAGGAGGGGCGGGGACTCCCTGACACTCTACGCTGGCTGGAATTGTTTTGCCCTTCTTAGCCCGGCAGCAGGTGCCAGGGGAGAGGCGGGGAAGACAGTCGAGCTGAGAGCCTCAAGAGCGAGGATCTAGAGTCCTCGTGACGTGGGAGGGAGGGACTGGGGGCTGGAAGGTAAGGGGAAACAGTGCTAACCCCTCCCCATGCTCCTCACTAAATCGGGTCTGCTCATTGGCCAAGCTAGGGAGACTGTCTTCGCCTCTGGGTCCCATCTGATGGGGCAGAGAGCACTCACTGAAAGAGGGAAGCCGGCCAGAAGGGTGTCCAGCAACAGGGGCTGCCCCTTGACCTCCAGCCACAGTCTGGCCACCCGGCCTGCACCCTGGCCCTCAGAGGCACCCAGAGGCACCCAGAGAGAATGTTCTCTCTTCTTTGCAAAGTCCAGCATCTCAGCTTCTTCTGAAATCGAAGGGGTTAGGCAGGGTCTCATGGTGGGGAGGAGTGATCTAGGGAAAGCTCTGGCCTGGTGCCAGGGGACTCCCCTTTGAGCGATCACGTTAGCTCTCTCCTTCAGCATTAGGCAAACACAAGGGTCAGGGAGAGGGCCTGGAAAGCCGCAGATCAAAGGCAGTGGCCACCTCCCAACCTGAAGTGGGTGACAGTTGGGTAAACAAACAGTCCTTAGGGTGATAAGAGGTCTGCCCTGGGGGACCATCAAGGAGTGGCTCTAGCCTCAACTTTCTCCAAATGGGGTTTTCCTCGAAAAACCAGTATGAGTGGACTAAGCAAAGAAGTGGGGGAGGGGGCAAGGTCACCTGGGCCATGGAGCAGCAGCGTGTGCAAAGCACAGTAGACGATTCACTCGATCATTCCTTCATTCATTTCAGTAATATTTGTTAAGTACCTACTATATGCAAACCCCATGCTTGGTCCTGGGGGAAAAGCGGGGAGCAGCAAAAACAGACCCTGCCCCTATCCTCACGCAGCCCAGTCAGGGAGACTGATGTTAATCAAAGAATCCCACAAGGGGCACCTGGGTGACTCAGTCAGTTAAGTGGCCAACTTTTGATTTCGGCTCAGGTCATGATCTCAGAGTTGTGGGAACGAGCCCCATGTTGGGCTCCATGCTGGGCGTGGAGCCTGCATAAGAGTCTCTCATTCTCTCTCCCTTTCTGCCCCTCCCCCATCTCTAAAAAAAAAAAAAAAGAATCACACAAAAATAAGAAATGACAGGTGACAAGTATGCTGGGAGAATGACTCACCCAGAGAGTTGGGAAAGCCTTCGCTGTGGAAGTGACAAGCGAGCAGAGGGGAAACTAGAGTAGAGAGAAGGTTGAGATTGGTGGGTGGGCATGGGGGAGTTACCGTTCACGATGAGGAATGGATGAGGAATGGAGGGCCAAAGCCCTTAGCGGGAGGGCACACGGCATGCGGAGGCAGAGTGGGGTGGAGGAGAAGGAAGGAGAGGAGGCCACACAGGTTAGCTCAAGCGGGTGCGGAGAAAGGCAAGTGCTTTGGACTCCGCTCTTTCTCAAAGTGTGGCCTGTGACCACCTGCCTCCCCATCTCCTTAGGCTTGTATAAAAAACAGATCCCTGGGCCTCTCCCCACCTACTGAATCTCAGTCTCTGGGGCCAAGACCCAGGAATGTGTGGTATTGACAAGCCCTCAGGTGGTTAAACCAGGTTGAAGAGCCGTCCATCCTGTCTGTCCAGACGGGCAGGAACTATGGGCCGAGGCCAGACCCTGCAGTGTCTCTCCTCCGGGCTTAAGCAGAGGCGCAGTGGGGCAGGTAGATTTATATTTTGAAAAGATCGCTCTGGATGTTGAAGGATGGGGTTAGCGAGGGAAGCCAGACTCAGAAGGCTGAGTGCCATAGGATTCCATTCATATGGCTTTCGGAAGGGGGTGGAACTGTAAGGACAGAAAACAGGTCTGCGGGCAGGGAGGAGGGATACGGGTTGACAGCAAAGGGCACAGGGACTTGTGAGGAGGTAACGGAGCTGTTGTGTATCTCAGTTGCGGTGGTAGATACACAACTGTGTGTTAGACTCACAGAAGGGTACACTCAAGGGCGAATTTTACCGTATATAAGTTATATCTGAACTTTTAAAAAGATGATATTTATTTATTTATTTGAGAGAGCATGAGAGAGAGATCACGAGCTAGGGGTAGTTGAGAGAAGCAGACTCCCCACCAAGCAGGGAGCCTGGTGCGGGGCTCGATCCCAGGATCCTGGGATCAGGATCTGAGCCAAAGGCAGATGCTTAACCGACTGAGCCACCCAGGTACCCATATCTGAACTTTTAAATAAAAAAAAAAGAAACAACAAAAAAGAATAGGTTTATAGATCAATGGAATAGAACCAAAAGTCAAATATAAACCCTTACATTTCTGGTCAATTGATTTTTGACAAAGGTACCGAGACAATTGAGTGGGGAAAGATTAGTCTTTTCAGTAAATGGTTCTGAGATAATCAACTATCCACATGCCAGAAGATGCATTTAGATCCTTACCTCATGATCTACAAAGATTAACTCGAGATAGATCACAGACTTAAATGTAAGAGCTAAAATAAAACCTCTGAAGAAACCACAGGAAAAAATCTTTGTGACCTTGAATTAGGCAGAGATCTTAGATACGGCAGCAAAAGCACAAGTGACAAAAAAAAATCAGCAAATTAGACGTCATCAAAATTAAAATTTTTTGCACTTCGAAAGACATCGTTAAGAAAATTTTTTTAAAAACTTCCTAAAGGTGGGGAGAAAATATTTGCGAATCATAGATCTGCTCAGGCACCTTGCATCCAGACTATATAAAGAACTCTTGGGCCCCTGAGTGGCTCGGTTGGATGTCTGCCTTCTGCGAGGGTCATGATCTCGGGGTCCCGGGATGGAGCCCCACTTCGGGCTTCCTTGTTCATTGGGGAATCTGCTCCTCCCTCTTCCTCTGACCCACCGCCCTGCTCATGCTCTCTGTAGCGCGCACGCTCTCTCTCGCTCTCTCTCTCTCAAATGAATAAATTTAAAAATTTTTTAAAAAAGAACTCATACAAATCGATAATAAACAAACAAACCAATTCAAAATGGGCAAAAGATGGGCTCCTGGGTGGCTCAGTCAGTTGAGTGTCTGACTCTTGGTTTCAGCTCAGGTCATGATCTCGGGTTCTTGAGATGGAGTCCCAGGTGGGCTCTGTGGTGCGTGGGGAGTCTGCTTCAGATTCTCTCCCTCTCCCTTTGACCCTCCCCTGCTCACCCTCTCTTGCACGCGCTTGAGCACTCTCTCTCTCTTTAAATAAATAAATCTTTTTTTTTTTTGGAATGGGCAAAGGCGCCTGGGTGGCTCAGTCAGTTAAGCATCTGCCTTCGGCTCAGGTCATGATCTCAGGGTCCTGAGATCAAATCTCCCATTGGGCTCCCCACTCAGCGGTGAGTCTGCTTTTCCATCTGTCCCTTCCCCCTGCTGTGATCTCTCCCTCTCTCTCCTACACTCGCTCTCTCAAATAAATAAATAAATAATCTATTTTTAAAATGGGCAAAAGATTTGAATAGATGTTTTTCTAAATAAGAGAGATGGATGGCTAATAAGTATAGGAAAATGTGCTCAACGTCATTAGTCACTAGAGAAACGCAAATTAAAACCACTATGAAATACCGCCTCACCCCCCCCCCAGGAGAGCTATAATCAGAGACAGACAATAAGTGTTGACAAGGATATGGGTAAACAAATCCTCATACATTGCTGGTGGAAATGTAAAATGGTACAGGCATTTTGGAATAACAGTTTGGCTGTTTCTCAAAAAGTTAAACATAAACTTACCATGTAACTTAGCAATTCTACTCCTAGAGAAATGACAACACACGTACAAAGACACATGAACGTTCAAAGCAGCATTATTCAAAATAGCTAAAAACTGGAAACACAAATGACCATCAACTGGTACTGAACAGATCAGCAAAAGGTGGTCTATCTGTACAACGGAATACTGCTCAGCAAGCAACTGGCACGTGCGAGCGTGGGTGAACCTTAAAAGCCTTGTGCTGAATGAAAAAAGCCAGAAGCAAAAGACCACATATTATATCACTTATAGGAAATGTCCAGAAAAGGTAAATTTATAACAGAAAGCAGATGGATGGCTGCCTAGGGCTGGAGCTGGGGGCTGGACTGCAAACAAGCAGGAGGGACCTTTCTAGACTGATGGAAAGGTGCTGTAACTGGACTGAAGTGATGATGGCACAACTCAATAAATCACTGCATTTGTTTAAAAATGCATGTTTTTTAAAAGATTTATTTACTTATCTTAGGTGGGGAGAGAGAGAGGGAGAGTCTTAAGCAGACTCCTCGCAGAGCACAGGCCCTGACCAGACGCTGGAACTCAGCACTCAGAGATCAGGACCTGAGCCGAAAGCAAGAGTCAGTGGCTGAACTGACCATGCCACCCAGGAGCCCCGAAAAGGCATGATTTGAAGGCATGGTAATAATGTAGGTGAGCTATCAGGATATTATGGTGGGACTCCAGGGAGGAAAAAGGGAGCAAGACAGCCTCCATTTTCAGAGCTGCAAAAGACAATAATGCCAGCCCGGGCCAGGATGAGATCGGGGAGTTGCAGGAACGGTGCAGGCGGTGCAAGCTCTGAGGAGTGCGAGCCCCAAAGCTTTAGCTTCTCAAATGGAGGGGAGAAGCAGTCACTGCCCCCCTCCCCCATTGTGCCTACAGCTTTGGAGCTTAAGTGTCTTAAATGCTTGAGTGTTGAGCTATGGGGTGGTTTAAAACGCCATCAGCATGTTAGCAAGAAATAGCAACTACTCCGTATCAGCCAACCCCAGGCCCTGGATCCGCTTGCCCCATCACTTTCGCTTCCTTTTGTAAACTGGAAAGCACTTTGCAGTCTAAGTTCATGAGCTTATATAAGGCCGTGACGTCCAGCGGACACGAGGTGCGGAGCAAGTCCGGCGCTCTGAGAACCCGGGCCAGGTAAGCTGGTCTGGATCGGTCCACCCAGCCCAGAGCCCTCTAACTGGGGAGAGGCACAAAACGCAGTAGCAATCGCGGCCTGCAGGGGGCGCCCGGACGTAACGCCCGGCCCGGCCCGCCCCGCGGCCCCGCCCCATCACGTGTGTGCGGCGTCGCGTCACACCCGGAAGCAGCGGCTGAAGCGGAGTCGGGAGCAATGAGCGGGGAGCCGGGGCCGACGTCTGAAGCGCCCCCTCCCGGGGAGATTGAACCGGGTAGTGGGGTGCGCATCGTCGTGGAGTACTGGTGAGCGTCTCCAGCCTGTGGGGTGTCCGGACCGACCGGGGGTAGGTCCACGGGAGGCCCCTCCCCCGAAACCCAGGCGGACCCCCGAGCATCTTGTCCCTAGTGAACCCTGCGGATTTGAGGCGACCTACCTGGAGCTGGCGAGTGCCGTGAAGGAGCAGTATCCTGGCATTGAGATCGAGTCGCGCTTGGGGGGCACAGGTGAGGGCCGCAGAACACCTGCTGAGTCAGTGTTCTAAATCTCAACTCTGCCACTTTCTAGTCCTGGAATTGGCTGTTTTACATGGAGTCCAGCAGTGTCTGGCACATAGTAAAATGTCCAGCCACCTCGAGGCCCCGTCCAAAGGTAAGGCGGGGGGACACAGCTGTAGCATGTACCGGCTGTTTGCTCCCTTTGGTGGTTTGGTTTTCCCTGTAGGGAAAAACGGGTGAGAGTGCAGAAATGTAGGGTTGGAGGGGAGGGAGCCCTTTGTTGAGTTATGAAGCCGAGTTCAAAGGACACACAGGTAACGCCTTCGTCGGGCTCCTTGGGCAGGAGCCGGGGTTGGGAAATGGCTCAGAGAAGTAGACTCTAGTGGGGCCGGTGGAGACATGAAGGAGCCTGTGTGAAGTCTAAGGAGTGGGAGAGCCTCTCCTGACTTGCCTGTTCTCAGCATACAGTTCATTCATTGATTTATTTAATACCAGGGGCCTTTGAGATCGAAATCAATGGACAGCTGGTGTTCTCCAAGCTGGAGAATGGGGGCTTCCCTTATGAGAAAGATGTGAGTATTTACAATGTCGGGAGGCCCCGGTTCACCCTTCCCCTGCAATGGATCATCCCATTCCACATGTCTGCCCTCTAGCTCATTGAGGCCATCCGAAGAGCCAGTAACGGAGAACCCCTAGAAAAGATCACGAACAGCCGTCCTCCCTGCGTCATCCTGTAACTACACGTGATTCTGGGTTCCTACTCTGTTCTGGGACCCAAGCCCTGGTCTCCCGTTTGGTCCTGCTGAGGGCTCCCCACTGCCTCTTTCCCCTCACTTGGGTCCTGGTAAGCTAAGAGACTCTGGCCTCCACTTTGTCCCTTTGGGTACCAGGAGGGAATAGAAGCTGCTGTGGTCTTGGGGGTGAGAGAGAAACCATCTCCATGGACATTTCCACAGCCGCCTTATACCCTCTTCCCAGGATCAGTGTCCAAGAAAGTCTGCTCCCCACTCCAGCTTAGCCGTACCGGTCAAATGTCACCACTAACTTACCTTCCGCCAGCCCTGGGCAGTGTCAGCTATTGGCAATAAAGTGGCACTACAGACATCTGGACCAAACTAGTGTGTGTCTTTATGTTCGGGGGGGGGGGCACAGATGCCAGCCCAGCCTTTATACCACCAATGGGGCTCTGCTGGGTGGGTGGGCTTTTTCTGGATAGTTACTTCTAGTCCAATGATCTCCCCTCTCATAGCCAAGGCAAGGAAAATGAGTCACACAGTAGACACCGCCTCTTCTTTCCCCCTGGTCCCCGTACCCACAGGGAGGAAATAACCCCCATTCCGGTGGGTGGCCTTAGGAATTCATTTTTTCTACACTAGAATGATCTGGTTATCTAAGGGCTCTCAGATCTGAATCCCAACTTGAAGATTCCGCCCCCCCCCAACCCAACCCAAAAGCCAGGAAACAGGAGAATAGGTTCCTCATTCAAGCTTTCTTGATTCCTAGCCACTCCCTCCAGGAAAAGATGACTTGAGTGTAAGTTAGGAGGTGAGCGCTAAGGGTTGGCACAGAGCCACCCCAGACATAGGCTGGTGCCCAGCTGTTTTCCAAAATATATTTGCACATGGAGAAGGTGGGTGTGGAGAAAGGACACCCTTCCCCTAACCTGAGGGTCCCACCCCCCTCCACAATACCCGCTCTCCCTGGGTCCTTATTTCATCTTTAAAAAAAAAAAAAGTAAAAACAAAACAAGAAAAGCACTCTGTACAAGGACTGGATCTGGGTGGCTTTGCTGCTCCCTTCCTGGGCTCAGAGCTGGGTCTCAGGGACAGTCTCTGGACGGGTTGCTCTTGTTCCTAAGACACTCCCTTGGAGCCTCCTCCCCGTCTAGGCCCAGCTTCCCTAAGTCCTTCAGTGTCAAAGATCTGGAGTTAAGAGAAGCAGGTTGAGCTGCTCCCTCAGGTAAGGAGACTGGCTGTGGCATCCATGGGACCCAAGAGTTGGTTGGGGCTGTGCTCCGCAGTCAGTCAGGACTCCCCAGTGCTGTCCCCTCGACCAACCAGGCTGGGCCCCTCTCGGCCTCATGGGATCTGAAGGAGGAAGGTTCCCGGTGCGGCAGGATCCCCTGGATGTGGGCCAAGAGCCCGTTTCCTGCCTCATCCCGACTCAGGCCAGAAGTCAGGCCTTCCCCACTCCCTGAGGGTTCAGCAGGGCCTCGGCAGACTTGGCCTCTTGGCTCACACTGGCACGTCCAGGCCCAGGTACTCAGGGTTCTCTGCTGTAGGGGTCCCTTCAAAGGTACTGGGTGGAGAGCCCCGCTCTGATGGGTCCTGGTCCCAGTAATAGAGGTTGTCAAAGGCTGGGCTGAAGGCTGGAGGAGGGTGGAGCTGAGGGGCAGCCCTGCCCCGGGGTGCCAAGTACTCAGGGTTCTCCACCGCACTCCCAAAGGCAAAAACGTCTTTGATGACCCCATTCTTGCCAGGGGAGAGGGTCTTGGGGGACAGAGTCTTGGGCCTTTCCAGGGTGGCACCAGCAGGTCGAGGAGGAGGCAGAGGGCCTTCTAGGGGTGACGGGGGCTGCGGCCAAACCTCTGGCTGGTTCACGTATTCTGAAAGGCCAAGAGGAGGGGGCTCATTAGGGGAAGGAACCCATGTGTCCCAGCTACCACCAGTCCCCCCACACCCCCAGCTCCCTCCCCGACTTCTCTCCCAATCTCTTAGCTTGGGCCTGGATTCCATACCAGGCTGAGGGCTGCTGGTCAGGGGGGCAACGTAGCCATCAGTCTCAGGGGGCAGGGGTACTGTAGGGTCCTCGCTGTACCGCTGTAGAGGGCTCGGGTCCTGGGGGGGAAGGCTCTGCAGCCCCTTGGCTGCCCCCATTCCCAAGTCACCATCAAACACGTCAGAGCCAGCCCCCTCTGACGGGGCCAGTGGAGACTTGGGGGGCTCCTCCTCAGAGGGCTCCAGTCCCACTGTCAGCTCACCACCGCCACTCTGGAGACGAGAGAAGGTTGTGCTGGGGTCATTCATGGATCTGGGATGGAGACTCCATGGGAGGTGACAGGGTCCCAGGAGATGAACAGGTCACCATTGGGGTTTGACAGTCACCGTGGAGAGAAAGAGGTCAAGGGTTGGAAGGCAGTAGGAGTCCTCAGGGATAATGGGGTCTCCATGAGAGGTGATTGTTGGGGGCGGTGACACAGGAGAAAGGGACCCCAGTCCGTGGGGGAGGTAAGTACACCCCCAACACGGTGTGACCGAGGGCACTGACCCTGGTGGACGAGCTGCGGTGCCTGCGGTGGGCCGGGCCCCCCGCTCCAGGGGCAGGTTCTGGGCAGAAGAACCCCTGCTGGGGCACCAGGTACTCCTCGGCATCCACCAGGTCCCCCATGTCATCATCTTCCAGCAGCGAACGGTAGAAGGTGCTGTCCAATGGGCTGGCGGGGCCCAGGTCTTCATTCTGGGGAGGAGGGAGACAGCGTGGCAGCCTCTCCCCCCAGCCCAGCACACTGACCCCCCAGGAAGGCTCCGCGAGGACAAGGTCTGACAATCAGGCAAGGGCTGGGCTCAGAGGGCTGGGCTCAGAGGCCCGGGACTGAGTCCTCTCCCTCCCCACCCTCTGTGGGAGTGTGCTTTTTAGTCACATGCAGGGATGGAGTGGAAAGGCCCCGTACCTGGATGACCACAAAGCGCTGGGGGTCCCTGGCCATGCGGGAGAATTCGGCCACCAACTCCCGGAACCGTGGTCGACATTCAGAGTCTATCATCCAACCTGGGGGCAGGACGGAGCTCAGCGTCTCAGTTCTGCCTGCAGCCTGTGTGCGGCCCTACTCCCTCCCTCTCCGGTCTGGTCTAGACAACCCCTGTGAGTAGAGCCCAAGCCCTCCGGTCATAGAGAAGAGGTCTCAGACTCAGGTCCTGAGCTAGATCCTTTGAGAATCTCTCCTAGTTTCCCCTATTTTGCAAGTAACTCTCCTCCTAGCTGGTCTTCTAGAACTCCTCTGGCCTGGTACTGTAAAAGGGAAGCAAACCCTTCCGAGGCTCCTTTAACCACACTAGGGACCCTGCTCTTGGTCCCCTCCCATCCCCTTTAGAGGCCCCTCCACCCAGGACCTCCCAGCCCTCCCTCCAGGCAGCCGACACAGCTCAGCCACGCACATTTAACCATAATCATGTAGACGTCGATGGTGCAGATGGGGGGCTGGGGCAGCCGTTCCCCCTTCTCCAGCAGGTCAGGGATCTCTCGGGCTGGGATCCCATCGTAAGGTTTGGCCCCAAAAGTCATCAGTTCCCACACAGTCACACCTGGGGCAGAGATGGGGTTAGGGTTAGAGGTGGAGGGGGGGACAAGAGGGTACTTTAGTGCCCTGAGCCCCAGAAGCTCTGCCCAAGAACCTGGCACCACGGGGGAAGGATGGGGGGTGGGGTGCAATGCCAAGGGGCAGGAGCTAACCCAGCCTTTCCTTAGTCCCAGGGAAGTGCATAGACCCTGGCAGCCCCTTCCTTCCCTCCCACATTCATGCTAAGATGTGTCCATTAATTTTCCCATTCCTGCTCTCCTCCTCCCAGCATGCGCCCCTCCCCCAGGGCCACAGCTCCTTGTCCAGCCCTCCTCCCAAACCCCCGGGCCACACACCGTAGCTCCACACGTCACTCTGGTGGGTGAACCGCCGGCGGAGAATGGACTCCAGCGCCATCCACTTGATGGGCACCTGGGAGAGCAAAGAAGTCACACTAGGTGTGGTGGGGAGAGAGAGGGCTGTTCTTAGACTTCTCCCAGGGGCCAGACCCCACTCCACCTTGCCTCACTCTGCTCCCTCTTCTAACCTTGCCCCCATCCGCGTGGTACTCGGTCTCATCAATGTCCAGCAACCGAGCCAGCCCGAAGTCTGTAATCTTGACATGGTTGGGACTCTTGACCAGCACGTTCCGGGCAGCCAGGTCCCTGTGCACGAGCCGGACGTCCTCCAAGTAGCTCATCCCCTGTGATCAGAGGCATCGATGTGGACCACGCTCTGGCCGTACTCTCCCAAGAAGCCTCCCCATCCTAGCCCTGTGTGGAGACAGAGGCTTGCCCCCAAGGACACCCGCAGAGCCCAGGCCCCCTAAGTGCGTACCTTGGCGATCTGCACACACCAGTTCAGGAGGTCCTGGGAGCCCAGACGCCCACGGTGCTCTCGGACGTGGTCTAAGAGGCAGCCATAGGGCATAAGCTGTGTCACCAGCTGCACCGTGGACGTCAGGCAGATGCCCAGAAGGCGGGACACATATGGGGAGCCCACTCCAGCCATCACATACGCTTCCTGGGGGCAAGGGTATTCACTGAGAGGGTGTGGGAGACCACAACCCCACAACCACCACACATCCCTCTTGAGGGCCGAGGCATTACTGGGGACCCTCACTCAATCCAACCCCATCCGTCACAAACCAGAAACATGGCCCACAGGCAGGAGGTTAAGAGTCGAGGTTTGGGGGACCACAAAGTGTCTCGCCAAACGCCAGTGAACAGAGCGAGCCCAGAGCCCAGACCTGCAGCTGGGGGTTCCCTCCTATGCTCCCGGCCGGAGAGCGTGCAGGGGCTTACGTCCAAGATTTCTTTGTTGGCTTTGGGAGATGTGTTTTCCCTCAACACTTTGATGGCCACTGGGATTTTCACATTTTCCCCGTCAGGGATCCAGATGCCCTGGGCAGAGAGAGGAGGATGTGAGCAGGAAGAGGGCATACCAGATCCAACCCATAGGGGTCCAGAAGGTCCTTACTTGGGCTCTGAACGCCCTCCCCAGCCTGGGGCCAATCCCACTATTTGGCCCCGCTCTCCACTCCCTTTTCCCTTGCTCCAGCCTCCAACCCAACTGCCCCCCCAAACAGCACCACCCCCGCTCTCCCGGGGGTCCCCACAGAAGGCTTGGCCACACCCCCCACATCCTCTGGGACCGCCCACCTTGGAACTTTGGCCCCACCCCTGACCTTGTAGACCGTGCCAAAAGCTCCGGATCCAAGCACCTTCACCTTCCTCAGCTCTGTCTCTTTCAGGATCCGCATCTGAGCCTGGTTGGGCATCGCTCCGCTAGGCGTCAGCGGCTCCACCAGCTGGAGTGCAGGGGTGGTGCGTCAGTGACACAGGCTGGGCCGCAGACCCCAAGCCAACGGGGAGGCCCCCCGACTGCCTCACCTCGGTTTCCTGCAGCAACCTCCGCATCGTGTACTTGCGGATCTTCTGTCGCCTTCGCTTGATCAGGATGCCGAGGACCAGCCCCATGACCACGGCCAGCAGAATGCCCACCACAGCGGCAATGATGGATGTCACAGGGCTGGGGGCGGGAGCCGGGGTTAGGGAGTGGGGCCCAGGCTGGGCCATAAAGGGGTGAGGGAGCCCCAGGGAGGGGCATGCAGGTCACTGGTGTTTAGAAAGGGAAGTTGGGGGGCCCCGGGTGGCTCAGGTCATGATCTCAGGGTTCTGGGATTGAGCCCCCCTGTCAGGATCCAAGCTCAGCAGGGAGTCAGCTTGTCCCTTTGCCCCCTCCCCCCCCACTTGTTCTCTCTCTCTTTCTCAAATAAACGAAAATCTTGGGGCTCCTGGGTGGCTCAGTTAGTTAAGCATCTGCCTTCGGCTCGGGTAATGATCTCACGGTCCTGGGATCAAGCCCCGCACTGGGCTCCCTGCTTAGCGGGCAGTCTGCTTCTCCCTCTCCCACTCCCCCTGCTTGTGCTCACTCTCTCTGTCTCAAATAAAAAAATTAAAAATCTTTAAAAAAGAAAGAAAGAAAATCTTAAAAATAAAAGGGGGGGTACAGGCCCCTGGGTAGCTCAGTCGTTGGACGGCTGCCTTCAGCTCAGGTCATGATCCCAGGGTCCAGGGATCGAGCCCCGCATCAGGCTCCCTGCTCAGCAGGGAATCTGCTTCTCCCTCTCCACCACTTGTGCTCTCTTGGGTTCTCTCTCTCTCAAATAATAAATAAATAAGATAGTTAGAAGCGCGACCCATGGACTCCATCCTCTCCTGCTCAAAAACCCTCCCTTGGCTCCAACCACTGAAAGCCTGGAACACTGAAAGCCTCCTTAACCCCATCTCCAAACTGTCTGTGTGCCTGCCCACGGCTCTAGCCTAAGACCGTGAAACTTCCTGACAAAAATCACTAGGGAGCTGGTTAATGTGCAGGAGTCTGGAGCCCCACTCCCGGCAACTCTGCTGTGGTATGGGGTGGGGCCCAGGAATGCGCACCCAGTGATTCTGATGTCCGAGCCAAATTTTTCACCCATAGGTCATGATTTTCCACACCTCCCAGCCTTGGTGCATTCTGTTACTCCTGCCTGGACCACCATTTCTCCATGGGGTCATCGTTCAAAACTCAGCTCACCCTGGCACAGATGAAACTCCTGGGTGTCGACCCCACATCATCGCCATCCTTGCCCCCCTCCCTTGCTTGGCCAAAGCCTGGCACATCACAGACCTCTCGTGAATGCTGGTTTCACGGACAAACGATCGCCAAGGACACAGTCTGATCTGTTTTTGTCCCTAGAGTCTTTCCCAAAGCTGCCCACTGCCCAGAAATCAAGTCCATCCCTGTGGCCCGGTAGTGAGGGAGGATCTATGCCCTAACCTGACTCAGATTCACCCCTTCCACCCTTCTCTGTGCTCACTCAATGGCCCACCACACCAGAACCTTCGAACAAACACATCCTAGATTTTCCTGACCCCTCCCCCACCGTGCCACCTGGTTGCTTTCTTCCTAATGCAAGTGACCTACCTGCCCCTTGTTTCAGGCCCTGGCTCAAATGCCACCTCCTCCTTGAAGCCCCCCGCCACCCGGTTAAGACTTCATCATTTGCTCCAGTGCCACTGCACTCTCTTCTCAATCTACCTTTTGTCCCAGGGGGTTGAGTGCTGCCTGTGTCCCTTAGGAGACATCTAGCTACTCAAGGGTGAAGGGGTACTGGGGGATCTTCCCCATCTTTTCCTGTTCCCCAGCCCCTAAGCATCCTAAGGAGGTCCTCTGTCTACTTGTTGAAGCAAACTGAAAGGGAAATCAACAGTGGAAGACTAGGCTGGGAAGGGACAGGTGTCATGACAGGAGACCCCCCCCCCCACCACCACTGTAGCAGTGACCACCCAGGGGCTGGTAGGGGCTTGAGGGACAGCATAGGGTGTGTCCCGGGGACCGGGCTTACCTGGCTCTCTGTTCGGCGGGGCAGCCCCTCTCGTCCAGGTCCCCACAGCTGCAGGAGAGAGAGAGAATCCCGTCAGCGAGGCTGGGAACCTCCTCCTAGGCTCACTCCAGCTTCACAACCATCCCGGGATGGGTGTAGCTGGGTTATTACCCCGTTTAACAAAGGCAGAAACTGGACTCGAGGTCACCAGAGCTGTTTCTACCACCCCACAAGGGGATTCCTTCCCCGGCCTTGAACTTGCATTTCCTGCTCCCCTCCACCTCCCTGTGGTAGGTAGGAATGGGCGGCACCCAAAGGAGCATCAAGTCCAAAAGCACGGCCACCTCCTCTGCACAAGAAGGCCGGGGTAAACTGGCCCAACTTCTGCAGAGGACAGTCTGGCAATGCGGTTCCACCTCTCAGGATATACCCTAAAAATGCCAACACCTGTAGGCCAGGGGGCACGTACAAGATGCCCACTTGTCCATGGAGCTCAAGTGCAATAAACTGCAGTCGAAAGAAAAAGAAAAAGTAAAAGAGAAAGAGAAAGAGAAAAAAAGAGAAAGAAAATCAATATCCCTCCAACAGGGGCATAGTGAAATAATACTACATCCGTGCTGCAGACTGAGTAGTTAAAAAGGGGGGGGGGGGCTCTAGGGTGGCTCAGTTGTTAAGCGTCTGCCTTCGGCCCAGGGCGTGATCCCAGAATCCTGGGATCGAGTCCCGCATGGGGCTCCTCCGCTGGGAGCCTGCTGCTTCCTCTCCCACTCCCCCTGCTTATGTTCCCTCTCTGGCTGGCTGTCTCTCTGTCAAATCAATAAATAAAATCTTTTAAAAAAGGTGGGGGGGAGGTAGATCAGTGTGTCTTCACAAGAAAGGACTCCAAGGTACACCAAGTGGGGGGTGGGGGAGGGAAGCAAAGTACAGAACGTGCGTAGAACGTGATCCCATTTGCGTGAGCAAGTGCACACACACAGACCTGTCTACGAGATGGACTGCAGGACATTTTTTAAAAGATTTTATTTATTTGACAGAGAGGCAGTGAGAAAGGGAACATAAGCAGGGGGAGTGGGAGAGGAAGAAGCAGGCTTCCCGCAGAGCAGGGAGACCAATGCGGGGCTCGATCCCAGGACCCTGGGATCAGGCCCTGAGCCGAAGGCAGATGCTTAATGACTGAGCCACCCAGGCGCCCCTCAACCATTTTTTTTTAAAGTTTTCTTGTTTTCTCTTTTTATTTATTTATTTTTTTAAATTTATTTATGTGACAGAGAGACAGCCAGAGAGAGAGGGAACACAGCAGGGGAGTGGGAGAGGAAGAAGCAGGCTCCTAGCAGAGGAGCCTGATGTGGGGTTTGATCCTGGAATGCCGGGATCACGCCCTGAGCCGAAGGCAGACGCTTAACGACTGAGCCACCCAGGCGCCCCTCAACCATTTTTGACTTACAAAAACAGCACTCTTACTGGACTCAACCTAAAGTGAATGTAATATATGTTTATGTAAATGCATAAAGAAAAGCCTGGAAGGATGACATCTGATGGTTCTCCCCAGGGGAGTGGAAGAAAAGGGCACATTTACTTTCCAATATTTATACTTTTTTTTTTTTAAGATTTTATTTATTTATTTGACAGAGAGAGAGACAGCCAGCGAGAGAGGGAACACAAGCAGGGGGAGTGGGAGAGGAAGAAGCAGGCTCATAGCAGAGGAGCCTGATGTGGGGCTCGATCCCATAACGCCGGGATCACGCCCTGAGCCGAAGGCAGGCGCCCAACCGCTGTGCCACCCAGGCGCCCCTCCAATATTTATACTTTTATATTGCTGAAAGTGTTCATCGCAAGGATGAATTCATGTGTCTCGTGTGTAATTAAAGACAACTAAATGAAAAAAAATTAGAATAATAGGGTAGATCACCATGTTAGGACATGGAAAAACACTGCAAGAATCTGTTAAGTGTAAAAAAGGCAGGGACACCCTGGGTGGGTCAGTCGGTGAAGCGTCTGCCTTTGGCTCAGGTCATGATCCCAGGGTCCTGGGATCAAGCCCCACATCGGGCTCCTTGCTCAGTGGGGAACCTGCTTCTCCCTCTGCCTCTGTCCTTCCCCCCCCTTTCCGCTTGTGCTCTCTCTCAAAAATAAAAATAAATAAAATCTTTAAAAAAAAAGAAAAGAAAAAAAAGCAATTTGCAAACAGTATGTATGGTCTATGATCCCATTTTAGTAAAAAAATACATGTGTGTTACAATGTGCACAGATAAAACCAATTAGAGAATAATAATATATATTAACATATAGTTTATATATAAAACATATATGTTAGAATATGAACAGATCAAAAGAACTAAGAGTAATTATATATATTTAAACACATTTTACGTGTTATGTTAGCATGTGCACAGGTAAAAACAGGAAAAATATTACAAATTATTAACAGCGGGGACAGAACTGCTAAACGACATTCATCTATATTCCATGTTTTCATTAAAAAATTTTTAACAGGGGCGCCTGGGTGGCTCTGTCGTTAAGCTCAGGTCGTGATCTCCAGGTCCTGGAATCGAGCCCCACATCGAGTTCCTGGCTCAGCAGGGAGTTCGCTTCTCTCTCTGCCTCTCCCCCCTTCTCGTGCTCTCTCCCCCTGTCCCTCTCTCTCTCAAATGAATAAATTAGGGGCGCCTGGGTGGCTCGGTTGTTAAGCATCTGCCTTCAGCTCAGGGCGTGATCCAGGGGTCCTGGGATCGAGCCCCGCATCGGGCTGCCTGCTCAGCGGGAACCCTGCTTCTCCCTCTCCCACTCCCCCTGCTGGTGTTCCCTCTCTTGCTGGCTGTGTCTCTCTCTGTCCAATAAATAAATAAAATCTTTTAAAACAAAAACAAAAAAAGAATAAATAAAATCTTTAAAAAAAAATTTTTAACAACACATGTTACTTTTGCGGTCAGAAAAAAACAAAAACAGGGGCACCTGGGTGGCACAGCGGTTAAGAGTCTGCCTTCAGCTCAGGGCGTGATCCCAGCGTTACGGGATCGAGCCCCACATCGGGCTCTTCCGCTATGAGCCTGCTTCTTCCTCTCCCACTCTCCCTGCTTGTGTTCCCCCTCTCGCTGGCTGTCTCTATCTCTGTCGAATAAATAAATAAAATCTTTAAAAAAAAAAAAAGAAAAAGAAAAAAACAAAAACAAAACTAAGAGTCTCAGGATAAGCAAAGGTAGAGTTATCCCCCTTTTATGAGAAGAGCCTCAGAAAGGCTCCCACGACAAAGCTCTCCTTCCCGCAGAAAAGACCCTCAGACTCACGAGTGGGTGCAGTTGATGGGGCACGGCTGGCATGTGCCCTCCTCATCTGCAAACTTCCAAATGGGCATGAAAGAGAGGTCGGGTTTCACACCACTGGGGCAGCGAGCCACGCAGGAGGGAGGGTCCTTGTAGTGGGCGCAGGCCACACACTGGTCAGCCTCCTGGGAGGGGAGGAAGGGTTTGTAGGGCGCTGGCACCGACACCCCCAGGGCAGCAGGATCCAGCCCGTGTGTCCCCTTCGCGCTTCCCACGGCCACTCAACAGCATGCCATCCATCCCCCACCCCCACCCCCGGCTCTGCTCCTGGGACAGCCCAGCCCTGCTGGGTCTCCTGCCCCAAGTCTGGGGCTTCAGATGAACCGGAAGCTCAGCAGGGGAGTGTATTACTTAAGATACCACAGCAAGTAATAATAGTAACTAATATGTAGTAAATCTTTCCTGTGCTTGGGCCTGCACCAAGCCCTATTTTAAGTTCATGTTTATTGCATTCCAATGAGGTAGCACCTCATACAATATTCATTTTACAAATGAGCAAACCAAGGTTGGAAGCAGGGCCTGGATTCGAATCCAGATAGTCCGATGCCTAAGCCCATAGGTCTGACCACCTTGGCACAACCACAGCCAAGCACACAGGCCTCCCTGGGCCCCTCGCGTAATCCGAGAGTTTCGGGGTCCACCACACGACTCCTGCAGTCCCCAGCGTCCCCAGCCTCCTTCCACCCTCCCACTTTTCCACCCTCCCGCGATCCAGGTCTGAACTCGGAGCCCTCTTCTGAGACAGTGGACCGACTTGGCCTTGCTTCCCTCCAGCCCTCGCTTCCTTCCACCCAGCTCGAGGCCCCAGCAACTCACCGACCCAAAGCAGGTCACTGAGCCATTCTGGGGCCGACACTCGGGGTGGCATGGCAGACAGTATCTGTCCTTCACATATTCCCGGGGTAGCCTGACAGAGGGGGCGGCTGATGAGGGGGGGTCTGGAAGGAGCCCCCCCTGTGCCCTCTCCCTGGCCGCCCCCCGCCCCACCCTGCATACCCGTGCAGTTCTCGGCATTCCTCCACGCACTCCTGGCCCCGAAGGAATTGGCTGCAGTTGACGCACTGGGTGGGCCCCGGACCCCAGCAGTGCCCATGGGCGCACAGCGGGTAGCAGGCCAGGCCCTCGCCCACTGCAGTGAGGAGGGAGGGATCAGACGGGGACACTCGAGGGAGGTTCCAGGTTCAAGTGACCCAGGGGAGGAGGCTGGGGCGGGGGCCGGTGACCGTGGCCCAGAGGTGTGGGGACAGGTGCTGGGCAACACGGGGCAAACAAAGAGCTGAGGTTCCAGGGCCAGAGAGGAAAGGGAAGGCAGGGACGCCAAGGCGGTGTGACAGGACCCAGCCGGAAGCCATGGCAAGAGGTCAAGCCAGCCAGAGCCGTGTCAGGAATGGTGCAGCGGGGATGGGCCGTCTGCAGGGGCCCGAGATTGCGGCTGCGAGGGGCGCCCGGGCACCCCTGCGTGCTGGCAGACGGGAGCGCGTGGTGCCGGGCTCCCTGTCTTACCGCACTCGGCCTCCGGCCGGTTGGCACTGTGCAGCAGGGCTTGGTGGGGGTTCCGGAAGAGCTGCTCCCAGGGCACCGTGTGGATGAAGCAGAGACGGGCGTTGCGGTGGATGAGGGCCAGCCCGCTGCCCAGTTCCCGCAGCGAGCGCAGCCCCAGCCAGCTGATGCCCAGCCCTTGCAGGGTCAGCGAGTAGGCGCCACTGCGGGAGGAGTGTTTGGCTGTACCACTGACCCTCCCTTGTCACCAGGGGCCACCCTCCCGTCCCAGCACGCTCTGCCAACTCCCATGGAAACATGACTGCGGAGTCCCAGAGAATAGGAGTGCCCACCACACCCAAAGCCTCTCCACAGGCTCCCCAGGAAGCTCCTCGGCCCCCCCTTCCCCGGTGCTCACTCATGCAGAACTCGTCCCCGGATTACTCGCAGGTTCTGGAAGACACTGAGGTTAGGCAAGCTGTCCGGCCACGCTGAGATATACAGGTAACCTGCAGGCACAGGGGGAGGCTAGGGGTGTGGGGACAGGATGAGGACCCCCAACCCTGTCAGAGCAGGACGCAGAGAGGCAAAGCCCACCTGTGATCTCCTCCAGGGCCTCGAACACTCTGAGCTGTTCAGGCTGCAGGGGGGCAGTGTTGGAGGCTGGGTCTCTAGGAGGAGGATTAGGAGAGGAGTCAGCAGGGCCAGGAAGCTGGTGGGCATGACCCCCAGAGCTGGCTCAGCCACCCTCCCCCAGCCGCCTCCATTAATGACTTTACTTAAACCCTTTGCCCATCAAGCCCGGCTGTTTTCATCCTGAGTTTCAAAGCCCAGCCCTTAGTTTGGCAGGGTCTGTCAAAACAATATTTATATCCTTTGATCTAGAAATCCTACTTCTAGGAATGTGGCCTAGACAGACATTGGCTCTTGTTCCCAGAGACACATACAGCACAGAACTGTTTGTAAGAGCAAACATTGAAAACGACCTAAATACCCATCAGTAAATAGGGGAGCTGTTAAATATAAACCCCATCTAGCCTGACTACAGACAAAAACTAACATTTAAGAGCACTTAAAAAAAAAAAAAAGAGCACTTAGTATCTGCCAGGCACCGTTCTAAGAGTGTATGAATATTATTAACTAATTCAAATGTTATAACCACCTTATGAGGTCGGGGCAACTTTGTCCCCATTTTACAGATGAGAACATGAAGGTACAGCAGGCAGGTCACATGACCTGAATAGGGTAGAGCCAGGTTTCAAACCCGGGCAGCCTCGCTCCTGAGCCCGGGCTCTTAGCGGCTGCTCTTGGCCGCCCTCCTCCACAGCTGTCGAAAGCACGAGGCAGCTGGACACGAAGTGCGGTGACCAGCTCTCCGGGGCAAGAGGCAGACAGTGCTCGCCATGAGCTCCCACTTTAAGTCAACCTCCTCAACAAAATTACTAAATCTACGTTTCTCTGCGTGTGTCCATCCACGGAGAAATGGCCTAGGAGAACCCACACACGCCGTTAGCAGTGGTTGCCTCTGGAAAGGGGAGTAGAGCTGCAGGAAATGTTAAAGGGAATTTTTTCTCTTTTTTTAATTCATATTTTTATTGAAATCTAATTCACATACAATAAAATGCATGGTTTTAACGTACAGTTTGGAGTTTTGACAAATTCATTCACTCATGTGCCCACTACCCCAACCGATACACAGAATACTGCCATCACCCCAGAAATGACTTTGTGTCCCCTTCCAGTCCCCCCCACCCTGGGGACAACCACTGTTCCGATTTCTATCACCACGGAGCGGTTTTGCCTATTCTTTGCCTCACGTGAAGGGAATCGTGTGCCCTGTGGCCTCTCTCCTGCCCGGCTGACCTCGCAGAACGTGATAACTTTGAGCCGCTGTCGTTATCTATCAGTAAGTAGTCTGTTTCTCTTTATTGCTGACAATGCCATCGTGTCGCTAGAGCACTATTTACCCTTCACCTGTTGATAGACATCTGCATTCTTTCCAGCTGACAGCTATTACGAATAAACCAGTACGAACTCGAGAATTTTCCTTCGGATGGCTTGACCTCCATACAAGTGCATATATGCGGCGAACATATCATGTATGAACGCAACCCCCCGCCTGGTCCTCACACACACCCCCCACCTGCTTCTTTTGCATTTCTGGCCTCCCGCCTCTGTCTCCCAGCATCCCCCAGAGAGGCTGCCCCTTCTGGGCGCTCAGGATTCAGTGACCGCCCTGGTGCCGCTAGACCATGGGTGCTTCACTCCGCACACCCTTACCCCTCGAAGCTCTCTGGCAGAAACGCCAGGCTCCCAAAGATCTTCTTGCAGCCGGCGAACTCTTGGATGTTGGCGCTGGTGACCGCCCTCGCCTCCCGCAGGTGCTCCATGCCCAGACCATAGCACACTGTGCAGAAGGGCAGGCGGTGAAGGGGCCATCTCAGCCCCCGCATGGGCGCCAGGGCCTCAAACTCCAGGGCCCTGTCCACAGTCCCCCTCCACCGCACCGAACACTGACAGGAGATATGGGGGACCGTGTGGGACCGATCCAGGGAGGGCCAGGACAGAGACAGTGGAAGGAAAGGACCGGATCCCAGGAGGGTCTGAAGAGGGACGGGTACGCAGAGGGACAGAGCACAGCCTGGCTCCAGGCGTGGCCAGCGGTTACCTCGGGCACAGGGTCTGCTGCATTTCTCACACCGCTGGGTGCCATCCTCAGCCGTCACCTCTTGGTTGTTCAGGGGACAGACCAGGGTGCAGGATCCCACGTCCGTGGACAGGTAGTTGTCTGAGGAGATGCAGACCGTGGGTCCAGCGGCCCTGGCCCTTCACGCCGCACCGGGAGCAATGTCACCGTGCCCACAGAATACGACAGTACCAACCAAGACCGAAATGCCCTTACCGTGCGTCTGTGCCTTTCACTTTCATTTACGCCTCACGACAACCCTATGTGACGGGCAGCTGGACTTCCATTTGGCCAAGAGGGAACCAAAGCATTTTTATGGAAATTACTCAAGGTCATTGTGCTTTTCAGCGGAGAAGCCAGAAGTTGAACACGGTCTGTCTCTGCATTTTGAATTCTGACCTATCATGCAGCGGGTCTGACTAGGACCCAAGAGCCCACTCTTGTCTCCCATGACAGGAAGAAAGAGGGCACCAGGTCCAAGGTCAGTCCCCAAATACACATCAATAAATAGGGGAGCTGTTAAATAAAACTCTGATCAATCTAGACTATTGAATAAAAATTAGCATTTAGGAGTGCTTAGTACGTGCCAGGCACTGCTGTAAGAGCTTGACAAATATTAACTCATTCAGGGGCGCCTGGGTGGCTCTGTGGGTTAAGCGACTCTTGATTTCTGCTCAGGTCATGATCTCAGGGTCTTGAGATCAGCCTGCATCGGGCTCCACGCTCAGCAGGGAGTCTGCTTGAGACTCTCTCCCTCTGCCCCAGCCTCTCTCTCTCTCTCTCTAAAAATAAATACATAAATCTTTTAGAAATATATGGACTCATTCAAACGTTATAACCACCTTATGAGGTCGGGGCAACTTTGTCCCCATTTTACAGATGAGAACATGAAGGTACAGCAGGCAGGTCACATGACCTGAATAGGGTAGAGCCAGGTTTCAAACCCAGGCAGCCTCGCTCCTGAGCCCGGGCTCTTAGCGGCTGCTCTTGGCCGCCCTCCTCCACAGCTGTCGAAAGCACGAGGCAGCTGGACACGAAGTGCGGTGACCAGCTCTCCGGGGCAAGAGGCAGACAGTGCTCGCAGTGCGCTCCGTTTACATAAACCAACCCCCTCCCAGCCAAATGACAGACGCACGCTTCTCCCTGGCACTCACAGGGACAGGCGGTCACACAGCTGGCACCGAAGGTGTATCGGCCCTCAGGGTTGGGCATGGATTCGAACGTGTCCGTGTTGTAGGTGACCAGGGCTGGGCAGTGCAGCTCACAGATGCCACTGTGGTTGAAGTGAAGGCAGGCCTGGGGGGAGGAGCGGGACAGGGACAGGCAGCTGGTGGTCACTGGGCACCTGGTTCTTTCCTGGTGTGCAAGGAGCAACAGGGCCGTAGCAGGTGGGGGGACCCCTCCCCTTGCGCCCACCCTCGGGCCCCGTGGGCACATACCAGGCAGTCCGAGTGCTTGGGGCCCGTGCAGCCAGCCGCGCACTGCTCGTGGCAGCAGTCAGTGGGTTTTGGGCCCTTGCAGCGGGCACAGCCGCCGGCACAGACGGTTCGTGTCACTGTCAGACAAGGGGCAGCATGAGGCCTGGGCAGTCGCCCGGGGAACCGGGAACCCTGGCATCACTTTCTGTGATGACCTCCTGCCACAGGGAAGACGCCGAGACCTGGTGACCCCCACCCCCACCCCGTGTCCCCTTTATTCCACTCAGCCCCTCTGCCCCCCAGATTCTGGGCCTCCCTAAGACTCACAGCTCTGACAGTCCCCGGAACTTGCTCCCCAGCAGTGGGGGTCTTTACAGGCTGGAGAACAGAGTTGGCCTGGGGAGAGAAACAGAGACACAGAGACCAGGAGGCAGAACGCACAGTGAGGGAGAGACTCTGCAGGAACAAAGGACCCTAGGCACAATCCAGAAGCAGACGGAGGTAGGACAGAGGGCCACAGAGGTGAAGAGACACAGAGGGATGGCAGGAGGGGAATGGGACAGAACAAGGGAATGGGCAGTGTTAGCGCAGGGGTGGGGAGTGGGGGGCGGTGTGAGCCAGGAGTCTGGGGTCTCTGGGCTACCCGAGAAAGAGAGGAAGCGGCAGGCAGGGAGGTGCATGGCTTACAGGCCCGAGAGCGGTTGGTGTCTATCAGCGTGAGGGCCAGCTGGTTGTTCTTGTGGAAGATGTCCTTCCACAAAATCGTGTCCTGGTGGCAGAGCTGTGGGTTCCGCTGAATCAAGACCCCTCCCTTCAGGATCTCTGCGGGGTGAGCAATGTTCAGCACCTTCCTTTCCTGCCTGGCCCCTTCCGCGCTCCCGTGGGGCCCTCCTGACTTCTTTAGAGGTGAACAGGCCTCTTAAACCCACCCCAGTTTCCCCAGGGATTAGAGAAGACACCAACATCTTCTAGCTCTACCAGTCCCCACCCCACCCCCACACGAACAACCTGAGATCCAGGGAGGGGTGGGCTGTCCATGACCTGGTCCAGATGGCCATGCCACTCCCTCCTGTCCTCCACCTCTACACCCTGTGCACACGGTTTCGTGGTTAAAAGAGACTCTGGAGTCTGAAAATCAGCCTCACCACTAACTAGCTATGTAACCTTGAGCAAGTCACTCATCCTCTGTAAACCCTGTACAGTTTTCTCATCTGTAAAAAGAGCCTAACATTGGTGCTTCCTTGCAAGATGATAGCACCAAGATGGGATCCTGCATGCAAAGTAACCGGCCACAGAGTCGGGGATGCTGTCAGCTCTGGGGCTGCCATATACAGTTACACAGGTTGTTCACTGCACATGGGTACTCGGCCAAAAAGTGGAGAAACCCCAGCCTGTATCCTCATTATTAAACTGTGTAGGGTCGTACAAGCCGTGACTTCCTGGGAAGGAGGGAAATCTTTTTCTAATCTTCACCAAGGCACCTTCCCTAGCTCCACCGCATCCATCCGGAAGGGATGCCAGTTCTAATTCACACGAAGCTTCCCGCGGCTAGCAGTGGCCCTGGCCAGCTCCCAGAAACGAGGAGAAGGTGTTGGTGACAGTGGTGACCACCTGTGAGGCTTCGAAGCTGCAGCTCCCGCAGCCCTCCTGGGGTAGCCCCTGCCACAGAGGTGTCCCCCTCGGGCGGCTCTCCATTGTCCAGCACGGCCAGGGCATAGTTGTCCTCAAAGAGCTGGGTGCCTCGCACGATTCGGAGCCTCTGCAGCGGGACCTGTCTCACTTGGCTGTGAGCAATGAGCACATAGCCCTGTACCTCCTGGATATCCTGGGAGGGAAGAGGGTCAGGTGGGGCTGAGGCAGGCCTGGGCCCTGGAATACTACCAGCCCCCCCCAGCCTCCTCAGGGTTATCAAGGGCTTGGAGATCTGGGGTCAAGCCCCCACCCACTGAGAAGTCCAGCGCTCTCGGGCATAAAGTAGAGATCAAGGCCACTCTCCACTTCCCCGGCCAGATTCTTATGGGGTCAAGACAGATAACCGGTGGGGGGAGCACTTTGTGAACTGAGAGCAAGCACCCCACCCTCTCTGCATCTCAGCTTCCTCGGCCATGAAAGGGAAGACCTGCGTGAGAGGATGTCTGTGATCTGACCCCGCATCACAGACGTGGCCCCACTCCAGGCCACTCCAGGCCACGGCAGACACAACCCAGCAGGCTGGTTCCCTCTCTCTCCCCTGTTCACACATTTCCCATTTGGTGGTTTCCCAGAGGGGAGTCAAAGCGTGCTTATTGCTTCCAAAGCCAAGGGCCGAGACCACATTCACACGGCTTGTCAGTAGCAGAACGGGACCTAGAACCCACATCTCCCAGCTGCCCGCTCACCGCTCCAGGCAGGACAGGGACAGTGGCTGGGGCAGGGGGTAGGGGGAGGGCAACATGCTGGCAAGAGGGCAAAAACATTTAGCACAGAAACGGTTGCGTTCCACCCCGAGATGTCTGTGGCCCGCCACGTCATAGAGAGGGAGTCAACCGGTCTTGCAGTAGGACAGACAGGGAGTAGACATCAGAAAGGACGTCGTCCCAGCTGAGGAACCCCAACAAGAGAGGAAACAGAGCGCACCCTCCTCTCCCACCCATTTATAGGCATAAGGCTCCGCTCAGCTGGAGGCGGGGCCTGGCTGGGTCCCCCAGGGGCCTCACCTGCAGGAAGGACAGGCTGGCATTGGCGGGCAGGTAGGTGAGCTCCAGGTTACCCTGTACCACTTGACAGGCCTGGTAGAGGTGGCGGAGCATATCCAGGTGGGTCTCGGGACTGGCAGGGAGCCGCAGCTTCATGTCTGTGCCGGTGCACACTGGCGAAAGGGAGGGTACGGGTCAGAGGGCACTGCCCAGGGAGCTTCTCCAACCTGGCCCCTCCTCTACACCCACCACCCAGAGTCATGCCGTCTCAGACGGCGGGAAGCACAAGCGAAGGACCCCTCTTCCCAGGTCCCTTGCACGTGCAGAAGGCACAACAGCAAAAGAAAGTTTGCGAGTCTGGGAAGAGGAAGGAAATCCAAGGAGAGGCCCCTTCTAACTTGGCCCATCCTGAGCACCCAGAGGGGGCCCCACTGTGCCAGCCCTGGGGAGCCTGCCCGCCTGATCCAGGGTGTTGGCTGGCAAAGAAAGCCTCCCTTTGTCCCAAAAGCCCGACTCATGGCCAAGGGGTAAAAATCCCCCGAGAGAGGCCATGATGAATCATGAATCTTCCGGATCCCCCCTGCCCCTCTCCCAAGCAAACAAACTCAGGGCATTCTCCCCACCCCATTCCAGTACCACGCACATGCCAACCTCTTGGCAAGGGACATCCACCCCCACAATGCCACCCAGAAAGGAGGGGAGGAAGGTCGGCTAGAGTCATAGCTGGGGCACGGGGACCCCTAGGGGCCTGGTCACTGCAGGGACCTCTGGAATTCCCCGAGGCAGAAAAAAGGAGCATCAGACCCCAACAATGGGCATCCGGACCCAGGCTACAGACCTTGGGCCAGAGTGATGCCTCCTCTGACGGCTCCCATGCGGGTGCTTCACCCTCGCCACCTCGTCAGGGCAAGACTCCAGAACCAGCTGGCAGAATCTATGCCACGGAACTCCTGCCACAAGGGCACTACGTCAGCCCTGCGTGCCTGCCCGGTGCCAGCCATCAGCCAAGGGGCATCGAGATGAACTGCCTCCCCAGCCCACCCGGACCCCAGCGGGGTATCCCGGAGACCCGAAGGGCCTACGAAGCCCAGGGATATAGAAGGGGTAAGCCACCCCTGGTGAGGGGCTGCTGGGGACAGCCGCTGGCCCGGTGCCTGCCAGTAGGGGGGAGATTAAAGTGCCCAGCTGAACTCGTTTTTCTGCTCTGGTGAGAAGGTGAATCACCTGGCGTGTCTTGCCCAGGAGGGTGTGCCAGTGCGGGGGGGGGGGGCGGAGGGCACCCCCAGAGACACAGGCCCACAGGTGCCTGAGCCGCCTCGATTTCCCGTGGGCCGCCACCCCACCTCCCACAGCCCACGTGCAGATTCAGGGGGACAGCGGTGGCTGACTCCGAGGTCTGACACCAGGGCTCCGGCTCCCCCAGCAACTTGGAGCCTGAAGTCCAATCCTGGGGGAGGGGGGGGTAACAAGAGATACCCTGTGCTTCCAGAAAGCTGGGAAAAGGCTGGTGGGGCAAGCCCCTGGGGTTCCTGCCTGGGCCAATGGGCCGTGAGCTGACAGCCTCCCAGTAAAGCCAGAGTGGTCTCTTTTCCCACCCCTTTGGACAGATAGGGAAGGAAGCAAAGAGGGAGGAAGGGGAGGGCCCAGAAATAGAACTCAAGGGTCCCTCCCCCCAGACTCCCAAGAGAAACAGGAGCTGGGGGTGGCAGGCCAGGCCCAAAATAACGCCCGCCCGCTGCTAGGACCTCCCGCGGCCTCGGCAGCCTCAGCTGCTTTGGAGGCTCAGCTGTCTTCAGGCCCAGACCCCAGAGCTCTGGCCCAAGCCCGGGACAGCGACAAACAGAGCTGGGGCAGAGGCTGTCTCCACCCCCTGTGGCCCTCTGCCACCTCTAAGGGACACCAGCTGTGGCAACCAGGCAATAGGAAAACATCAACAATGGGAACACCGAGGGCAGCCACATTAACTGAGCACCTACTGTACGCGGGCAGGCCCTCTGGGCGGAGCCTCATAACGTCATCCAGAGGCTGGGACTGCAACCTCTATCTTGCAAAGAAGGAAGCTGAGGCCGACGGGGCTTATTCTCCCGAGATCATAAAGCTCGTAAGCAACAGAGGCAGGATTTGAACTTGAGTCTATCTGACTTTGATCCTACATTCTTAACTGGACACGTACAAATTCCTCCCACGCCCGGTGCAAAGGGAAATACACAGCCAACTCTATCGATGCCACCGATAAACACTACGGGCTCTGGGCAGGGCAGGGTGGCTGGGCTGAGCTGAGGGCCAGAAAGAGCGGCAGCCCCGCCCCACTAGTAAGTTTGTTTGTGGCTGATTTGAGGCTAAGATTCTTTAAGTGTTTGCAACAGGTGGTAAAACTGGTACAGAGACCTACTCTCCCAGGGAGCTGGAGGCTTGTGGCGAATTCCCCCACCACGCTTGCATGAAGCCAAGAAGGGCCTCCTGACACCTCCCCTACCTCTCCACCTCCGTCCCCTTCACCAGGAAGCTCAGCCCCTCCCTCCCACCCACTCCCCTTCTCACCAATCTCCTCTCCAGTCCTCACCACAGTCCCCATATCCACCCAGCCTCCACTGACTTTCGGGGTGGTGGGTTAGGAAGTCCTGTTCTACAGAGGGGGGCTCTCTGTCTCCAGGACCCCTGATCTTCAGGAGCCCCACCCTCTAGCTGTGCAAGCAGCACTGTGAGGCAGGACCAGCCCAACACCAGGTTAGAGTTTCCTGGATGGATGGATGGATGGATGGATGAAACTTCCAAAGCAAAAGGGACCAATTGAAGTAGTCGTGTCCATCCTTCTGCTCAAAGACTGCTCAGGATCCTTTAAATCCCTCTGGCTGGACTTCAGTGTCAGGGTTCGGTCTCCCCCCGGGGGTGCTCTCAAGCGGGTTCTTTCCTCCCCACCAGACTTCAGCCCCAGATGCTTCTCTTGCTCACCAGCAAGAAATACTTCCTTTGGTTTTCATGAACACTACCTGCCCCCTCAAAGCTCACCTCCCCCAGACCCAAAGGGTAGGAGTCCATTCTAGTGATGCCCAGAACTCACCCACCACATACACCTGGTATATCAAGGCCCATATCACACCAGGGCCCGAGTTCAGGGTCATTAAACCAGAACCCTAGCTGGGGCTGCTCATGTGTGACCTTGAGCAAGTCCCTGGACCTCTGGGGCAGAGTCCATTATCAGACACATCTCTATGCTCAGCAGTGCCTGTGACTTTGTGGGTACTCTCAATGAATATTTTGTGACCTGAACTTGGCTGTAAGGATGGGATAATAAAACAATAACAACTCTTACTCTCTCCAGAGAAGTGAAATGAGAGTTAAATGACATAATGAATCAAAAAGCAGTCTGTAAACACGACAAGGCTTTGTAAACAGAACTGAGGCAACACAAACACTGGCTATAATAATCTCCCACTCCTGGAGAGCACACACCCCTCATCCTACGTGGGCTCTCTTCCCAGGGGTGGGGAAGAAAGGTGGCCCCAGCAAGAGATGGAGATGTCACCCCGGAGGGTCTTCCCACAGGCAAAGACAGTGTGGGGGGATCTCTTTCCAGATCATTTCAGCACCCAGGGGCAGGCACAACTTCCTGGGCCCTACTCCAGCCCCCCACCCCAGCCCCCTACGGGCTCCTCATGCTTCCACTCCAACTGTCTCCCTCACCCATAGCCCTGCAGGCCCCCCTGGCTTCTGCCCTGTCCCTGCTCTCAGTCCCTTGCCATCCTTGGGGGACATGAGAGGAAGGCAGGCATGGGCTGGACAGGGAGGGAGAGGACCTCGGTGGGCCCCAGCTCACCGCCCTTCCTACAGCCTAGATAAAGGAGGTTAGCCACGTGAACTGCAGAGTAGCACCTCCACCCCAGTCTGGCTGCCCAGCTGCCCCTGAGCCTCTGCTCACCCCATTCCTGTTAAATAGGATAAGACTTTGACCAACTCCTTTTTTTTTTTTTTAAGATTTTTAATTTATTTATTTGACAGAAACAGAGACAGCCAGCGAGAGAGGAAACACAAGCAGGGGGAGTGGAAGAGGAAGAAGCAGGCTCTCAGCAGAGGAGCCTGATGCGGGGCTCCATCCTAGGACCCTAGGATCACGCCCTGAGCCGAAGGCAGAGGCTTAACGACTGAGCCACCCAGGGGCCCCAAGACTTTGACCAACTCTTAATGCCTCATTAGACATTATTATTGGGTCTAGACATTTTTGGGTCACTAGGAAGCCTTGGATAAGTCACTTCACTTCTTTTAACCGTGTGTATCCACTTCACTGGATTGTTGCAGAGATGAAATGAAACCGTCCATGGGAAAGAACCTGACATATAGGGAGCACGTCGCACTTTTTTTTTTTTTTTTAAGTTAAGGCAAGAGAAGTTCATATAGCAGGAGTATGGGTAATTCCAAACCAAGAGAAAATAAAAGGTGCCCTTCTATTTGGAATGCAATGTATTTTCTCTTTTTGCATTTCATTCTAGCTTTTCAATTGGTTATTTTTCCCTTGAATATTAAAATGAAGTTACTTTCCCCAACTATAGGAAAAAGGAAGTTGTTGGAAGAATTGTTTGGGAATTAAAATAGGAGCTCCGCAAGATAAGAAGTCTGTGTTTGTTACACTTGACGAAACTTTGACCTCTAAGAATGGATCCTAGGGGCACCTGGGTGGCTCTGTCGGTTAAGTGTCTGACTCTTGATCTCGGCTCAGGTCGTGATCTCAGGGTCGTTAGATTGAGCCCCCACATGGGACTTGGCGCTCAGTGGGGAGTCTGCTTGAGATTCTCTCTTCCTCTCCCTCTGCCCCTCCCCCTACCTCCTCCCTCCCTTTCTCTAAAATAAATAAATCTTTAGGAATGAATCCTAGCAAAATCCTGACCCTCTGGGTCCTCTCCATCTCCTCTTTCCCCCAAATGCCTGCCCCACTAGCCCTCAGCCCTGGGATACAGCAGGGGTGCTGGAGGCGGATGGGCGGGGCGCTGCCATTGCAAACCATTTTCTGCCCGACACGCCCAGCATCTGTCTTTGCACCCAGCAGTGCAGATGGAGGGGTGAGATCGACCTGAGGAGGCCCCAGTCGTCAGTGGGAAAATGGACCCCTAGGATCCCAGCACTGCAGCAACCCAGCTCCGCTCCCCCCCAACATCTGCTCAATGCACAGGCCCAGGTGAGGGAGGCAGCAGCTCGGTCTAACAGTGCAGCCCCGCCTCACCCATCTCAGCAGAAGGTCAGAGCTGAAGACACCGCCTGGGAAACAGAGAAGGACGGGCTCCCAGGAAAGCAGAGCCTTCCTCAGAGAGAAGGCGTGGGGCCGCCTCCCGCTGTTTACAGCCGATCTGGCCCAGCACCTTGAGGGAGTTCCTTGAGAGGGCAGAGTTCAGCTAAGTCCCCAAGCCAGCAGGGAGACTGCTGTTTGGCAACACAAAGCCCAGACACACAAACACCCAGGCCACGCAACTCAGGAACACCCTGGCACAGACACCCCTCAGATAACGCAGCAATGCTCAGACAGAGGGGCCCTCGGGCAACACACAGACAGAATGACACCCACCCCTTCTCCAGACTCCCTGACTAACGGAGACCACCCACTACTCCCAGAACACTCTCATTTTGTCTTCCCCACAACCCAGTGATGCAGGGAGCAGTGTCCTCCATTGTTCAAGGTAGACGGATGCTGAATTTGAATTCGTGGTTGGGGTCGCACCGTCTAGGATCCAGTCTTGGACCCACCACTTCCTTGATGCTGTTTAACCTCTTTAAGCCCACGTTTCGCCTAGAAATGGGAATACTAGTAAGACTTCTCTTGTAGGGTTGGTCTGAGGACTAAAAGGAGGGAATGCGTGCAAACCACCATGCACCATGCCTGGCACAGAGCGTATTTCAAGCCCACATTAGCTTGAATTGTCCGGGCATCTGGATGGACAAGTGAGGCATGCCCGCACTGCCCCCACCACCACCCTTCCCCACATGCTGCATAAAGGGAAAGGCAAGGCAACCCAGCCCCCGGCTTACCCTCGTCTGGCCCTATTTCTTTGGCTTTCCTCTCCACGCACCCCCAACTGCCCAGGAATCCCTCGCCTGGAACTCTCCCACTCTATGCCCCAGACCAGGAAGACCCACCACCAACCCTCCGTGGCCCATGCTCTCCAAAAGTCACAAAGCGCACAGTCCCTGAGCTGGCCCTCAAAGAAACTCGCTCAAAACAAACGTCTCCCCCTCCCCCCACCTCAGACTCCAGCATGAGGCAACTCTGCAGTCCGACCGGCCACCCTCTCCTGCCCGGCTCTGGCCGGACAGGTTGTTTTCCCCACCACCACCCCCCCACACACACACCCCGATCCTGCCTGAAGCTGGAGGAACTAAACCCAATCGGCGGCGGGGAGGGGGGCGGGGGGCAGGGAGGGGACAGGGGGAGGGGCAGCAGAAGGGACCCCCGAGGAATCCAGCCCAGTCCAGTCTGGAGGCGGAGGCTGCCAACTGGAAAGGCTCCGAGAAAGTTTGAAGGGGCTCAAGAAAGGGGAAAGAACACACACACACACACACACACACACACACACACACACACACACCATGCAGTACACCCTTTGAGGGCAAACTTTCTGGACAATTTCACAGAACTTTTCTGACAAGTTCCCAGAGCCGTCGCGGAGTCTGGAAAGCGCCAGTCTCTTGACCGGGACAGTCAGAGCCGCTGGGGCGTCATCGCCCCCGCCCCACCTCCCTTTTGCCCCCCTCCCTGCCGAGGCAGGCGGCTCGCCGCGCCGGGACCGTCCGAAACTGCGGATCGGGAAGCTCGTGTGGCCCCCACTGCTCCCCGCCTGCCCGGGGACTTCGGCGGGGATCCCCGGGCTGCAGGGGCGCGTCGCTGCTGCGCGCCCTCCCCACGCCAGACCCACCTTGGGTGCCCGCGGCTCCGGAGGGCAGGAGGGCGAGGAGGAGCCCCCAGCGGCACCAGGCCGCCAGCTCCATGGTGCTCACTGCGGCTCCGGCCCCATGGCTCGGGCTGGACCGGGCTGCGAAGGGCCGGGCGGCTGCCTGGGGGCTCTGCTCGGCTCTCGGGGCACGACGCGGGGGACTCTCAGCTCCACAACTTCATTCTTGTACTTCCTCAAGGCAGCCCTCCTCCTCCACCTCCTCCGCCTCCCGTGATTGGGAGCTAGCGCGCTCACGGCTCGCCCCCCCACCCCCTCCGCCGCATTCCAGCGAGTCCCTGGGAGTGGCAACTCCCAGCTTCACTTTCTCCCTCGGCGCGCAGGCCTGGGGTGCGCCCCTCCCCGCGCCCGGACGCCGGGCTTGCCTGCGCCCTTCGCACGCGTTCCCACGGAGAACCCTAAAGCAGGGGACGGCGATCGCCACCCCCCCAGACACACACACCAGGGGGAGTCTGGGGCAAATGCTTCAGGCTGCCATCCTCAACGTTCCTTGAAGTCGCGGGTTTTACCGTAGACGTTCCCAGCAAGTTCGCGTCCTATTCCATCATATGCCTGTTTTTTTTTTTAAATATCAAATAATGGTTCTCCCACCACATCCTCGAATCAAATGGATAGTAAAGGAGGTGGGTGGGTTGTGTTTAACTCGTGGCTTCCAAGACTCCCGGGCATACCTTCTCGCATCTTTTAGGTATCTTTTCCAGTCTGAAAAGCACAGTTTTCATATCAGGGTCGACAAGTTTGGAGGAGAGTCAAATCGGAGGCACATCCATATCAATTCTTCAAAGAACATTCCTCTCTTGGTTTAGGGGAACACTCAGCACCCAATTCATCCAAAGTTCCTTTTCTGTCCCTTGCTTTTTACTAGCATGTTCAATTCTGCCTCCCCACTCTGCATTCCATCTGAAGCCCCAGACCCGGTTCTTAAAGCCCAGGGAGGGATTGAACGGGGGGGTGACCAAAGAAAGGTGTGTTTCCGTTGGAAATTCCAACCAAAAATGCATGGGACATACTTAATGAACACATTATCCATTGTTTATCTGAAATTCAAATTTAACAGGGCATCCTTATTTTTTATTTCCTACGCCTGGCAACTCCGGAATGCCTCAGCCAAGAGCAGAGCATGCCTGTGCTGGTCAAGAGGGGATCAGAGGCATCAGCTGAGGACTGGAGAATGAAGGACACTAGCATTTCTTAAGCTGCTTTCATATTCCTAGCACGGTTATAGGCGGGCATTTTCACAGTAGGGGGTTTGGGATCAGAAGGACTTGAGTTCGAATCACCGGTCTGCTACATAATAGCTGTGTGACATTAGGCAAGTGACCAAGCCTCTCTGGGTCTCAGTTTGCTCACTTGTAAAATAGCATCTGGCGTACTGCACTAGGGATTAAAGAAGATAATGGTCCCGAAGCGCTCTGAACAGTGTGTAGCACAAGGTAATTGCTCAATAAAGTCTCAGGTTTACTTATACCAGGGCAGATCCGGGTGTGGCGGTGCCTGAAGCTTATGAAATTTGGAGGACTCTTCAAGATAAGGAATACAAAGGGGCGCCTGGGTGGCTCAGTCGTTAAGCGTCTGCCTTCAGCTCAGGGCCTGATCCTGGCGTTCTGGGGTCGAGCCCCACATCAGGCTCCTCCGCTGGGAACCTGCTTCTTCCTCTCCCACTCCCCCTGCTTGTGTTCCCTCTCTCGCTGGCTGTCTATCTCTGTCGAATAAATAAATAAAATCTTTTAGAAAAAAAAGGAGTTAAAAAAAAGATAAGGAATACAAAGTTACGAGCACAAAATTAGATACACATATGCAAATGAGGGGCCTGAGACTTACCCTTCTTTAACACCACAGTAAAAGTCCACCTCTGGTTCTAACTAGCAATGTGCAAGCTGCAGGGTAGGTTCTCTTGGAAGGTCGGTCATCAAACCAACTTAGATGATCAAGACAAGGCTTTTTTTATTTTTTTTTAAGAAATAGAATGGAATAGAAATGACCGTGCTCATCACATGTTAGTGTGGGTACGGGTATGTGTGTCCTGGGTGATGATAGACAATGGATTTATTCCTTGGGTAATAGTTGCAAACATTCAAGAAATGCTGCTGCGTGGGGGGACACCACAGCAGCCCTTCAGGATGGGCATCGATACCCCTATTTTCTCTAGCCTTAGAGTTGGAGTGGATTAGCGTGAGGATGGGGTCAAGGAAAAGACGTTCGCATGAGTTAACCAATTTGCCGAGGACTATCTGTCTCAGGGCTAATGAGGGAAAAGGGGAACAGCTAGCCAAAACCAATCCATCTCCCTCACCCACCACAAACCCAAACCCAGGGACCTAGTCAAGGTGCCTCGCAGCCGTCAGAGGAGACGCTGGACTTAGCTCCAAGAGCCAGTTGCTGATCAGGCACCGGAGGACTCGAGACCGTCAAGGTGTCAGGGTCAGCGTTAGAGATGTCCCTTCCCCCCCCACCGCCACCCCCGTCCTACCCTCCCCTGCCCTGGTGTTAGGAGGGTTTGTCCAGCCGGGAAAGCTGCCTTGGAAGGTGCTTTACTGGACCCATCCTCCATGCCCCTGTCTGTCCTGGAGCCACACTCCTCATCTCACTGAGTCCTCGGATGTCAAAGGACAGGGATGTCATCTTTCCCCATTTTGCATAAAAGCAACCCTGAAATTCCAAGGGAACTAAGGGAAACTGAGCCAGAAGGCTTTAGATTCATGCATTCTGCTCCAGAGCTGCGAATCAAGGGTACTATGAACCCACCCTCCCCCAGCCCTCCCCAGCACCCCCCCCAAGAGGAGCCAGAGAAGGGGGTCCAAGATATCCAGGTAACTACCAGTCCTTTGCCCACAGAGATCCCATGTCCTCCCACTCCCTAACTCCCACCCAGCCAGCAAGCACACCCTCTCTGCATCCCAAATCCCGGGGGGGGGGGGGGGGACCCGGGACTGGAGACAGTGCTCAGTCCCAGTGGGCTGCCCAGAGAAGGCGGGGCCAGCGGGAGCAGGGGCCGGGAGTGGGGATGGGGGAGGAGCGGGGTCAGAACTCACGCCCGGGGAGGAGGCTCGAGAGGGGCCAGTCTTCCTAGGAGAATGAGCCCATTCAGAGCCGGGAAGGAAGGGGAAAAAACCTTGTCTGGTGTTTGACAAGAGGAGAGGAGGGGGGGGCAGGGGTGGGCGCTGCTGATTCGCTTCTCCCCTCAACTGCCCCTCCAGCAGGGCCTGGCGGGAGAGCCAAGGGAAGAGGATGTCTAAGGGACAGAGGTTGAGAGGGGCCTCAGGGGGGAAGGGAGGGGGCTGCTGGAGGAACCTGAGAGTTTGCCAGAAGGGTCCGGTGGGGGGCCTGCAGAGAGGGAGACAGGAGGAGGGAGGGGAGAGCCAACACAGGGGCAGAGGGCTGCCACAGGAGACCCTCCCGGGGAGGTCCTGGGCATGTGGGTGGTAGGGGTGTAGGGCCAGGCCACTGGTACTGAAGACGCACGATGGGGCTCTGGCCTAGGGAGGTGACCTCTAAGGGTCAACGGGCTGGGGTCTGAAACCAGCAGCCTGTGAAATGCCAGTCAATCATTGACCAGCCACTGAGACTGGGGGACACAGGAGGCCCATATATGTGTGTGTGTGTGTGTGTGTGTGTGTGTGTGTGTGTGTGTGTGTTGTTGGCACCAGAGTCTCCTCCCTTCTGCCTACCTCATCAGCCAACCTGGGGTCAGAGGACTGAAAACAAACAAAAAAAGGGAGGTGACGGTCCACAGTCCGAGGTCCAGGCCACAAACTGGGGCCTACCCCACAGGGCCTTGAGTCTGGGCCGTGAGTTGCTGGGGAAGCATCTGTGCGAATTGATTAAGTGGAAGGAGTCCCCCAAGAGTAGGCACAAGGCCTCCCTGGGGCCTCAGGAGAGTGGAATTTGGAAGCTTCTGATAAGAAAATCTGCCTTTCTAGGGGCACCTGGATGGCACAGTCGGTTAAGCGTCTGCCTTCGGCTCGGGTCATGATCTCAGGGTCCTGGGACTGAGCCCCTCATCAGGCTCCCTGTTTGGTGGCAAGCCTGGTTCTCCCTCTCCCTCTGCCTGCTGTTCCCCCTGCTTGTGCTCTCTCTCTCTGTGTCAAATAAATAAAATCTTTAAAAAAAAAAAAAAAAAGAAAAAAGAAAAAGAAAAAAAGAAAAGAAAAGAAAAAAGAAAAGAAAAGAAAAGAAAAAAAGAAAAAAGAAAAGAAAATCTGCCCTTCTAAAGGTGGCCTTGTAAGAACACTTGTTACCTAGCCTGCAGGAAGCTGCTCCCAGGCCCAGGGTTGGCCTAGTCCCTGGGTAGCAAAGAGCAGAGCCCAAACCAACATAACCAGCCGTGCTGACCCTGGGCCTGCTGATCTCCTCCCTCAGCCTTTCTCACCCCATCTCAGGAATGCAGGCCCAAGGCCTGGGGAGAGCCTTTCTCTCTCTCTAGACTGCTTTGTCAAGACAAAGAGCATTCGAGTGCCCTCAGCCTTACCTGGCTTTAATGCCTGAAGTACACAAGGCTTCCCTCCTGGCCCATACATGCAAGACCGCCAGGCTTTGTGTTCCTGTGTCCCGTGCTGTCAGTGTGTTTGCGCTGGCCACTTAACGCGCTCAGTTAACCTAGGGATCTTTCATCAGAGAGTAGCTGTGCTGTGTGGCCTTGTATAAGGCTTCCTTTTGCTGTCTGAAATATGAGAGAGTTGGACTGAAGAGTTCCTGGTCGTGATGTTTTCGACTTCAGTGTGGGAGCAGTAACTCCTTCAACCCCACGCTTATCCCTTGAAAGCCCCACTGAGCCAACCCTCTGCCAGATTCCAGATTCTCTGTTTCACAAACACTAAGTTTTCCTGCTCTATGCAGCCCTCAGGACGCCAGACTCCCTTGGCTTGCTGCTGGAGATCCAGACTCCTGGGGTGCAAAGGAGGACCCTCTTGCCTCTGGCTTTTAATTTGGGGAAGAGAAGGCTTGGAAGTTTCCAGCAGCATAAAACTGTGGCAATCACGAAGTCCAGATTTGGGGCGACAATTCCAGTTTCAGATGACTTCATTCACTGGACCCGTGTTAATGATTCCTCTTTTTGCCTTTTACATCCAGTCGTTCTCAGATCTATCGATTCCTCTTCCAATACATCTGTGCTTTTCCCACCTCTACCACCGGCTCAGCTAAGCCTCTATCAGGTCTTCTCTGGGTGAAAGCACCAGCCTCCGATCTCCCGTGTGTTGCTCTTGCCCTCTTTCAACCCTACCCCCTCCTTTTCTGAGAGCAGCCAAAGTAAATGTTTTGTTGTTGTTGTTTTTAAAGATTTTATTTATTTATTTGAGAGAGAGACCGACAGAGAGAGAGAGAGAACACAGAGAGGGAGAAGGAGAAGCAGACACCTAGCTGAGCAGGGAGCCTAATGTAGGACTCAATCCCAGGACCCCGGGATCATGACCTGAGCCCAAGGCAGCCACTTAACGACTGAGCCACCGAGGCGTCCCACTCAAAGTAAATGTTTTAAACCTAAGTTTCATTTGTTCATGTTCTAAAACATTTCACGATGGCTTCCCATTGCCTAAACTCTTGACTGTGACCCGAGACCTGGCACAATTTACTCTCTGGCTGTCACTTCAGTCTCATAGCCTTCCAGCCACATGAGCTTCTTTTCTGTTTTCCAAAGATGCCAAATTTGTTCCTGCCTTAGGGCCTTTGCACTGCCTGTTCCTTCTGCCTAGAACAATCTGCCCCCAGGTGTTAGCATGACCGGTTCCTTCTGGTCACATAGGTTTCAGCTCAAATGTCATGTTCTCAGAAAGGCCTTCTCTGACCACCCAATCCAAAGTAGCCTTCTTCTCCCTCCGCATGCCCTTACCCCTCTGCGTATTTACATTATGCAATTATGTAACTCTACACATGTGACTACCTGAAATTGTTCTTTTTACATTTTCCCTTTGTTTTTAATGTTTGATGTAATATAGGGTGAGGCCTCCAAAACTGGAAACTTAAAGGTTTTGGAAGAGCCCTGTCTCCTGTCTCTACCTCGGAGTTCTCTCAAAGGGAGAATTCTGCTTTGTTAGGATTTTATCCTCTTTTATTCTAACTTTCCTCATCTTTTTTTAAGATTTTATTTTTGGGGCTCCCGGGTGGCCCAGTCAGTTAAGCCTCTGCCTTTGGCTCAGGTCACATGATCCCAGGGTCCTGGGATGGAGCCCCAGGGCTGGCTCCCTGCTCAGCAGGGAGTCTGCTTCTCCCTCTAACCCTCCCCCTGCTCATGCTTGCGTGCTTGCTCACTCTCTCTTTCTCTCTGAAATAAATAAACAAAATCTAAAAAAAAAAAAAAAGATTTTATTTTTAAGTAATCTCTGCACCCAACATGGAGCTCAAACTTACCACCCAGAGATCAAGCCTGCAACTCTTGATCTCAGAGTTCTAAGTTCAAGCCCGATGCTGGGTGTAGAGATTACTTAAAAATAAAATCTTAAAAAAAAAAAAAAAAGGGGGGGCGTCTGGGTGGCACAGCGGTTGAGCGTCTGCCTTCGGCTCAGGGCGTGATCCCGGCGTTGCGGGATCGAGCCCCACGTCGGGCTCCTCCACTGTGAGCCTGCTTCTTCCTCTCCTACTCCGCCTGCTTGTGTTCCCTCTCTCGATGGCTGTCTCTATCCTGTCGAATAAATAAAATCTTAAAAAAAAAAAAAAAAAAAAGGAAAGAAAGAGAGAGTCGCATGCTCTACCGACAGAGCCAGCCAGGTGCCTTTAAACGTCTTCATCTTTACATGAAGATGCACAATGGGGCTCCTGGGTGGCTCAGTCGGTTGAGCGTCTGCCTTTGGTTCAGGTCATGAGCGTTGTTGAGCTCCCTGCTCAGTGGGGAGTCTGCTTCTCCCTCTGCCTCCCCCCCACAGCCCCCCCCCCGCCGCTTGTGCTCATGCTCTCTCTCTCAAATAAATAAATAAATAAATAAAATCTTAAAAAAAAAATAAATGAGGATGCTCATTCAAAATTTGATCCCAGAATTATAGTAAAGACAAAATGAAATAATGTAGTGGAAAAAGACTGATCTATCAGATGCAAAGTAGTATTAGCACTAGATTGCTTCTGGTCAGCTCCTGGAGGGCTGGGCGGTTGTTTTGTTACTTTCAGCTTCCCAATCATTATCAACTGGGTGCTCAACTCCAGGAGATCCTATTCATGTTATATTTAACTTGAAGAGGAACAGTTCACGGAAAATACAATATGGATGGTGCACCCCTGAGCGCTATTCACAGAAAATACAATATGAATGGTGCCTCCTGGAGTTGTGTCTTGCCTAGCACGGTGCTAGAGCTAAGAACTCAGGAAATGTTTGCTAAATAAGTAAATGGAATCCAATTTTACTTCTTGTTCATTCCACTTCTCAATATAAAAAGGAAAAGTTGACCCGGGATGGAAGTGAGAGAGGAGGAAAGACTGTCATTAATGCACACACACTAATTAGGCATCTAGCTACAAGGCTTCAATGCTTCGATGAAATGGGTATGTGTGTGTGTCCTGGCAGTGCTGTAGGGAGGAGGGGATGGAAATTAGAGCAAGTATCCTATTCGCAAAGGTTCTCTTCTTGTTTTTCTTTGAAATATTAACACCTCTCCTATCTCAGTGTGGTCTGTACCAGGTTGGTGATTTGACGGCCCTGGATTTAGCACCCAAATTCTTACATTGAATTAACGTTGTTCATTCATTTAAAAAAAAAAGAAAAAGAAAAAAAAAGAAATGAGTTCTTAGTGCCTACCATGAGCCAAGTTCTGTTAGTGCTGGAAGAGTGGTAATCAAGACAGCAGAGGTCCCTACCCCGCTTGGGGAAAGCATACCACTTTTATCTTACATCACGCTCCAGGTGTTACCAGCCTCAGAAATGGTGTTTAAATTGAGACTAGAAGAATAAGCAGGCGTGAGAGTATGAGTGATACAGACGAGGCAAAGCCAGGAGGGTTGAGAAACATGGCCCCTTGGGTCATGGCGCAGGGGCCAGATCATGCGGGGCTTGTGGAGTTGTGATTTTATCCTGAGGTCATTGGGAGCCAGTAAAGAATTTAAGAAGAAAAGTCACAGGGTCCGATTTGAATTTAACGGAACGCGGAGTCGATGGGGACAAAAGTAGGGGCAGGGAGACTCGTAAAGGGGCTACTGCGACTGTCTCGGGGACAGATGATGATGTCTTTACCCAGGGTGGTGCCAATGGAGATGGAGAGAAGTGGGCAGATCCACGTATATTAGGAAGCGAAATTCGACGGGGCTGGTGACAGAAAAATGACTGTATTTCAAATAAAGAGAGCATGGAGAAGAAAGAGGACGCATGTTGATAAAAGACCAGTTTATTTTGCTCCTTAACCCACCTTGCGTCCCCCTTCCCTTAGCCCTGTCGCCTCGATATATGGAGATGACAGTTAAGACGAGGGGCGGGGCAGGCGCCCACAGAAATCCGGGCACTTTTATTTAAAGTGGGTGGACGTCACCGGAGAGCAGAATAAAGAACACACGGAACTTCCGGTTACTCCGGAAGTGAAGACTCCTAAGCTCCTCCGCCGGCGGAGGGCCAGGTTGAAGGGATGGCCGGGCGGACGGCGCGGCTAGTGCTGCTCGCTGGGGCAGCCGCGCTAGCAAGCGGCTCCCAGGGCGACCGCGAGCCGGTGTACCGCGACTGCGTGCATCGGTGCGAGGAGCGGAACTGCTCGGGGGGCTCACTGAGGCACTTCCGCTCCCGCCAGCCAATCTACATGAGTCTGGCAGGTAAGCCCCACCCCGCGTCAAGCCCCGCCCCTCGGCCTCGGCTCCGCCCCTTGCGCCCCTCAACCACTTCTGAACCTTCGTTTCCCCGGGTGTCCGTTATGAATGTGAATGGAGCCCCAGGGTGATTAGAGCGGCATCAGCCAGTCTTACTTACTTTTTATTTTTTCAATTAGGTATTTATTTAATACTCCTGGGTACTGGCCCTAGAATGCCACTGAAATAGGACCCAGTGTCCTGCCTTTCGGGGTCACGGTCTTCACGGGGACATTAGCCTTCTCCAGCCCAAGGAAGTCGACGGTTTGAGTCCTAAAGGACCCTTAGGTCAAGCAATCGGAGCATACGGGGGAGGAAGGAACCGTTTCTGGCTTTGAGAGGGTAGGGGCAGTGATCATCTTGGACCATTCTGTGAAGGAAGGGCTTCAGGGTGAATACACTGAATTTGGACCTGTGGCCATAGTGGTCACCTGATGTGTTACAGGTGTCATAGTAGGTCGGGTAATTTTCACAACCCTTTAAAGGCAGTTTCCTTTAACGCAATTTTACAATGGGGAAACTTGGAGAGGTTAAGTGCCCTGCCCTAAGTCACACAGTCAGAAAGTAGTAAAGTGGAGTTTCCAGTTCTGGCCTGTCTGACTACAAGTTTGTGCTCTTTACTATCCCTTCGCATTCCAGAGGGAACAAAGAGAATGGAGGCCCTGGGCAGATGTGAGCATCTCCGGTAGCTTGGTTTACTCAGGGAGCAGGGTGCAGGGTGCATGAAAAGGAGTATGGGAAATAAAGTTGGAAAAGCAATTTGGGACCTCAAAAGTCAGAGTGGAGAATTTGGCTTCATTTTCATAGGAGGGGGTAAGATGGCAAGAGTACCTCCCTGGTGAGTGAGAGCAAAGCCTATGTTCAGCAAGAGCAAACATAAACCCAGCTATCCATTGATGAGTCCATCAGATACCAAAGTTCCCATCTTGGTGGAAGGAGAAGAGAAGAAACGGTCTCTGCTCACTGCACACCTCCATCCCCTAAAACACACGCACACACGCACGTAACTTTCCTTTATGTATGTGGCCTATCCTCTCTCATACACCCAAGTGAGAAGCTAGAATTTTGAGATTTCATCTGGTTCTCCATCCTGCAGGCCCTCCTAGTCCGCAGTTGAGTGTGGGTCCCATTTGAGCTCTCTCTGTGCCTGCCGTGATGGGGAGTTCACCAGGTCCCCTTTCTCTGTTTCAGGCTGGACCTGTCAGGACGACTGTAAGTATGAGTGTATGTGGGTCACTGTTGGCCTCTACCTCAAGGAAGGTCACAAAGTGCCTCAGTTCCATGGCAAGGTGAGTTGGAGGGTCAGGTTGGAGGTACATGGTGACAGTGTAGCAGGAGAAAGATACCCCCGAGTCCAACCACACTGCCAAGCAGTCTGAGCTATGGCGTGATGGGTGTGTGTTTGGGGCAGTGCCTGTTCTCAGAAGCTGCTGGTTTTCATATAATCACTTGGAACCAGTGTGTCCTGGCTCTGGATTTGGAGTAACAAGATCTGGGAAGCTGTGTGATCTCAGAGAGTGGTGGTGGACTTCTTAGGGTGGCTGAACGTTCACCTTGCTACAGGATGAATTTCCTGACCCCTGACAGCATGCTTTCTTTTGCTGCTTCAGCAGTAGTCTGGATTAAAATAGTAATACCCCCTCAGACTGCTAGTGCTTTTTTTTTTTTAATTTAAATTCAATTAGCCAACATAGAGTACATCACTAGTTTCAGATGTAGAGAGGTCAGTGATTCATCGGTTGCATATAACACCCAGTGCTCATCACATCCCGTGCCCTCCTTAATGCCTGTCACCCCATTACCCCTTCCCCTGCCAGTGCTTTTTCAACCAATGTGACCTTGTTCTAGACTATTGAGGTTGGCCAAAATTATTCTCCCCAGTTTGTCAGGGTAAGCGGAGGCTCAGAGGCCCGTGGTCAGTGGTAGAGGAGGAGTATATTAGGACCTCTTTTTTCTGGATGGCAAGTCTATGCTATTTCAACCAGGCCATACTGAGCCATCTACACTGGCCCACCTGGTCTTCCCAGAGACCAGGTTTACGGTGCTATGAATGCTGGCCAGGACAGAGGGAGGACCTTCAGCTAGGGACTGGAGGAGAGCTCACGGACCCAAAGAGGGACTGTACCCGAGGTTTTGGCCGAGGTCCAGAGCTAAGGAACCAGCTGAAGGCCCGTTGATGTGGCATATCACGGAAAAGCAGGTCGGGCTGGCTGGGGGTTGCTTGCCCCTCAGGCCCCCTCCATGTGCTCCCTTTTCAGTGGCCCTTCTCCCGGTTCCTGTTCTTCCAAGAGCCAGCTTCTGCCATGGCCTCTTTCCTCAACGGTCTGGCCAGCCTGGTGATGCTCTGCCGCTACCACACGTCTGTGCCGGCCTCCTCCCCCATGTACCCCACCTGTGTGGCCTTCGCCTGGGTAGGTACCTGGGCAGGACTCCTGCTCTACGCCCTCATCTAGGAAGGAGGAACTCTTCGACCCCCACTCTCACCCGACAGGACTACCCTTCATCTGCCTTCCCCAGTGTTTTCCAGGTCTAAAACTGCAGCTCGGGGCGGGGGGGTCAGGCCTAGGGAGAAAACAGGAAAGGTGCTGAATCAGACCTTACCTCCCTAGCAGAGTCCTAGACCAGGCCGTTTGGGAGGGAAGGAAGAAGGCACGGAGGAGGGAAACGTTTTTGTCCTGAGGGAGGAAGCCACTAAGAGACCCAATAGGACATTTACAAGCAAAGGGAGATGGGTGGTGGGGAGCGTGCTGGTAGGGGCCCTTCTGGACTACGCAAAGCACCCTCAGCCCCAGCCCAGGCCTGGACATACAGCAGCCACAGGACTCCATGTAGAGCTCAGCCTGGTCCTAGACCATCCCTGAGAAACTGAAGTATGTTCCGTGTGAGTATCCAGAGAGGGCTCTGAGCTTCACAGTGTGACTGGTCAGAGGAGCCAGCATCGAGGGCCTGGGATTGTGTGAGACGCGTGGACTAGGGTACAGCTCTGAGCTGTGACCACCTTGGCAAGGGTGTGCGCGTAAGAGGTTGCAATCAGAGCCCCCACCCTAAGCCTTAGGGAAACTTCTGTGCTCACTCACCTGCCTGCCACCGAAGCGGCCATCCGTCCATGCATTGAGCACCTCCTATGCGCCAGCGCTTTGCTGGGTATATACTCCAAAAGTATATGAAAGCAGACGGGGCGTCTGGCTGGCTCAGCCGGAGAGCGTGGGACTCTATCTCACGGTCATGAGTGCAAACCCCACGCTGGGTGTAGAGCTTACTTTAAAAAACAAAACGAAACAGGCTCCTACCCTCCGGTCACCACCACACAGGCACACACAATTGAATGTGAAAGTACAAGTCTGGAAAAGTACAGTGGAGGAGATGTGCTGTAGGGGCATGAGAGGGAGCACTAGACCAGACCTGTACCGGGCAGTCAGGGAAGGCTTCCCTGAGGAAGGGGCCTTTGAAGTAGGATTGGCATGATCCATGAGTGTTAGCTGGGTGAATTCAGGGAGAGTAGGAGGCGTCATCTTCGCGGAAGGTGTGGAATGTGCACAGGCAGAAGAGGGAGGGAACCTTGAAAGGCCGGGAGGCCTGCCGTACAGGAAGTCAGGGAGTGGGTTCGAGACCGGTGGGCAGGTGGGCAGTGAATGAGGCCAGCCCACACTTTAGATCTGGACTCTCCAAGCATCAGGAAGCCACAAGCGTTGGAGAGATGGGTGGTATTATTATCCGGAGTTTCCAGATGGAAACCAAGGACTGAAAAGGTAAAGTAACTTGCCCTAGGAGCCAGGGATTGAACCCAGGCATCCGGCTCCAGAGTCTGCACTCTTGCCATCTTGACTGTGCTGACGAGCCTCAGCAGTAGGGAGGAGAAGGGGTCTAGGATGGCGCCCCAAGGGGCCCCCAAAGCATAAAGGTTAGACAGAGGACGATGAGCCAGCAAGAGAGACTGCAGTGGCTGGAGGGATAGGTGGAAAACTGGGATATTGTGTGGTTGGGAAGCCCCGGGACAGGAACAGGAAGGAACGGGTAGGCCGTTCCCTGGAATTGTGCTAGACAGTGACGAGAACTGAAGGACGCCCCTGGATCTGGCCACCCCAAGGTCTCTGAGGACCTTAGGACAACTGGTAGCATGGGGGTGCTGAGAAGTCCAGGCCGAGCCTCAGACTTAGGGTCCTGACAGGGATTGGAAGGAGGGAAGGGGGGAGGCTGTTAAACCTCTGGGAAATGTCAACCCTCCCTAATCTTTTCTATTTAACAAATATTAATGGTAAGTGTTATGAATTACATAATAGGCATTGTCCTAAGTACTCTACATATATTTTCTCATTCAATCCTCATAATACCACTGCGAGCTCTGAGTAAGGCTCAGAGGGGAAAAGCCTTGTCCAGAGTCAGCCCCTCACAAGTTAGTGACTGGCGGAGACAGGTTGGCGTCCAGGACTGGCTCCAGGGCTGTAAGAGCCCTTAGCTCCTTTTCTGGGCTGTCTCCATAGACTGGTAAATGTCTGTTGAGCATTTGCTGTGGGTAGAGACAGGGGTCAGCACTGGTGGGAACTGAGGCCCCTGCCCCAAGATGCTGAGCCACGGGGGAGGTGCAAGTCCAGCTGGGCCAAGAGGCCGAATGTAGGCAGAGCCCTGGGAGCAGTAAGGTCGGGAGGGGGACCGCGTCCTCTAAATGGAGAAGTCTGTCGGAGAAGTCTGTCCCAGAGAGGAAGAGAGGCTCCCTCAGCGACTCACGGGCCTGATCAGGCTTAAATGCATGCAGATGAGGGGAGAGGAGGTTGGATTTCTGCATCTCAGGCTCAGGGCACAGCAGGAGCGAAGGGTGGGAGGTGGAAGAGGTGGGACCTCCACAGGCAGCCTTGGAAAGGTCGGCCTGGCCCCAGTGTGGCTGGATGAAGGGGACTAGAGGGAGGTAAGGTAGTGTGGCTGGATGAAGGGGACTAGAGGGAGATAAGGTGGCACAGAGAGGCCCCAAGTGCTGAGGGGCAGGGACTCTTGTGTAAGCAGGGACTTGGCATCCGCATACCCTGTCCTGGGCATGGGTGGCATAGAACCACCACTTCCTGTTTAGGCCTCTCTCCGAGGAGGGAGGTTGGTCCCGGCCACGAAAGCAGGAAGGGCAGAGAAAGTGAGGAGCGTACACCTGTCTCCTTTCCCTTGAGGTTCTTCCAGGGTCACTGTTGTCTGGGCCCATGGCCTGCAGCCCCCCGCCCCCACCCCTGCTAGAGAGCACTGGACAGCCCGGCCTGAACTCTCTGAACAGAGCTGAGCGCCTCCTTGGATAGACCCATGGGTCTGGGGGACCTCAGAGGGTCCCAGCCTTTGCCGCTGGTCACGTTACAACTCTCGTCTTGATCTCCCTGATTCTTGGGTCTTTCGTCTCCCTGGTATCTGCCACTCAGCTTCCTTCTTGGTGAGGGTCAGGCCTCCTGGTACCCCGCAGTCCAGTCGGCTGAGGACCCTTAAGGACAGAGCGGGAGAGGTTAGGTTGAGAGAGGGCAGATACCAAGGGGCTGTGCCTGAAGACAGCCTACTGGATATGGGGTTCTAGAATATGGAACCCCACATGCTGGCACTAGGTCCTCGAGGGACCGAGTCTCGGTGCCCACACACTCTCTTTGATTTTACACTTGATCTTTACGCCCGATCTTTAGTCCCGAGCGCCTGTGTTTACAGGAGGAAGGGAGCCTGAGCTGAATGGAGGGTGTGGCGATGGACTTTGTCTTGGGCTGGGTCTTCTGGAGCGAGTGGGGCTCCTGATTTCTGTTGGGATAGGATAGGAAGGCCTTTCCCAGGTTAAGTCTTGGGAGAGTTGTCTCTCTGGAAGTGAGGAGACCCTGCCCCAGCAGAGCTGATGAAGCTTTGGCACGAGAGAGTCTTCTCTGCCTTGACATCCGACCCGGCTCGGGCTGGGCATCAGCCAGGCTTTGGGTGAGCCTGCCAAAGCTCTGCACGGCACAGATCTTTGACTTCTGGAAACTGGGGGGCTCTGCTCTCTGCAAAGCCAGGAGCCCAAACCAGTTCCCCACCCTTGGTCCAGTAAGGAAAGGTCCTCAGAAGTAGAGGTGAGAGAGTGAGGGTGCCAGGGGAGCCCAAACTGTCTCTGCGGGATGATTGATGCAGGTGAGGACTGTGTTCTCCCTCTGCTGCGGAAACCACGAGAAGAGACAGGTTGAGCCTATGGCAGAATGATGGTTAGACTTCAGGAAGGACTTCCCACTGGTCAGACAAGAGCCAGTGCAACAGGCAATGGCAGGAAATCAAGAAATCCTTTTTGATGGTGGAAAAAGCTATCTTCCTCCCATCTCCATCCGCCTCTTCCCCTCTTCGCTCTCAGGAGTGAAGTGGGGGCAGGGTTGCCCTGCCTGAGGCAGGGGTGAGACACGGTGGCCTCTGGGGAGGGGGGGCCAGGATGGCAGCAGGCGTCATATTTAACATTCTGCCTCCCCCACTTCTGAGACACCGAGCTATTTAAAGACCCACATGTCCCCACCGCCACGGTGTCAGTGACAGCCCCAAGCACTGGGGCTTAGCACTGGGGTCGAATTCCTGACAGATCTGGCTCATTTGGCATCCAACCAGTTTCACGGCTGCGATATTTTTGTCTCAATTTTCTTATTTTCCAACAGACTGAAACAGCCTCCTGCTGTCCCTCACCCAGCCTTCCCTGTCCCCCTCCATTTCCACCCTCGTTGGCACCCTGCCCCTGGCCTCCCCCTTTCCTCCGTGTTTACACAAAGCTCCTGGTGCCTGCTGGGCAGCCCGGGCGCCCTCCAGGCCCGTCTGATTGGCCAGTTACCATGGGGCGGGGGGGGGGGGGGGGCTTTGACTCAAGCTTGGCTGAGGAGTCCAGGAGCAGCCACACACTTGTGTCTTGGAGCCTCTCCCTTCCTTCCTCGTCCGTCTGTCCCCTTCGCTTGAGTCTTGATTGCACACTGCACGTGAAGAGAAATAGTATCTCTTCAGTGAATCCCGGGGGGAAACTGCCCTTCGTGGGAGACCTACTGTGTGCCCGGCAGCGTAGCAGCCCCCGTTTACAGCTTCTTTTTGCCAGGCATTCTGCAGGCATCATCTTGAGGACCCTCTTCCGCAGTGGGTGTTAGGATGAACCCCCTTCGGTAGATGAGACAGCTGAGACTCAGAGATTTTATTGGTTCAAGATCACACAGCGATTTCCGGACGGAGGCAGAACTTGAACCCGGGGTCCATCTTACTATGGAGGCTGTGGACCTTCTGCCCCCCGTGTGAGGTGGGGTGGGCCTAGGCCGCCAGGGGGAGACCTTCTCTTTTCTCCACCTGGACTTCTTTGGCCTTCGGGGAGAGTGGGAGGCAGACTTGACCTCTTTGGCCTCGGGTCTGTGGAGAGATGTGAGGGCCCCATTCTGGTCAACAAATTGGGAAGTAGAACACGTCATGTTTTGCCCTGTCCTGGGCTGTACACTGCTCTCGTATGGCTCATTAAATCCTTGTGAACACTATGATTATTCCCATTTTACAGATGAGAAAACAGGGGCACTGCAAGGCTAAATAACTTGCCCAAGGACACATGGGAATTGCAGGGTCAGGATTTGAACCCAGGCCCTCTGACCTGGGGGCCTGCATTCTTAATGACACTTACCTCCCAAGTCTGAGGAGAGGGTCAGAAGATGAGTCCCTCATAATGGGACACCGCCCAGGGGAGAGGGGACTTTTCAGGGGTTCAGAGTCCAGGCTTCAGGTGGGTCCATGTAAGTGGAATGCACCCCGGGGAGGCAGGTGAACAGGGGACCAGGCAGCTCCCACTCTGCCCCATAGAGCTAAGCCCAGGCCCTGCGCTGCCCCCCACCCCCGCTTCCAGTGTTGGAGCCACCACTTAGCTCAGTCCTCTTGTCACCTCTCCTTTCCTGCTGTGGATGACAAGGAGGCCTGGTTGGCTGCCAGTCCCAGTGGCCTTCCCCTCCACCTCCCTCTCCTACTGGCTCCAGGGCCACTCTCCTCCCCGAGGGTGTCCCTATTCCTGGCCTGCCCCGGAGACCTGGCGCATGTGATCTCCAGGCCCTGCCTCCAGCCCCAAGTCTGCCCCTCTCCCCACACTGACCCTGAGCGTCGTAGACTTCGTGCGAGCAGTGTCTGAGAAGCCACCCCATTCTGTCCCGTCCTCCAGCCTCCGGACCATGCCTCATGTACCATCTCTGGGGAAGGAGCGGCACCAGGGATGGGAGTGGATGGCCGTCTTCAAAAGAGCAAGCAGCCTGACCTAGAATAATCACCTGCTGTCGGGGCTGGAGAGGGAGGAAGGATCACTTAGGCTAGCCTCCGAGTAGTCACAGGGAAGCTCAGGCCCACAGGGCAGGGCCTTTGTCCAGGTCATGAGGACCGTAAGTGGAGAGACTCAGCCTAAGACCCAGGCTGGACAGGCTTGCATGGGGCTACCTGAGCTCAGAGACCGCTAATGCTGACTGCCTTTGCACAGAGCCTGGCCTGCCTCCACCCCTTTGCTTTTCCCGTGCTCTCATAAGCCCCTTTGGGCCTGCAGTAGGGAACCGGGCTGCTGGGGGACTGGACGGAGAGGTTCTTCCCTGCTTCCTCTGTCCCGCGCCTGGCCAGTTTTCCTGCTGTCCTGGACCCAAATGAGCAGCTCCTGGCCTTTACCCATCTCAGGCAGGCTTGTCCCCCCACCACCACTTCCTACCTCCTACCCCTCCCCAGGCATCCCTCCCTATCTCCCGTGCATCCCAGGCCATACAGGCCTGGCTGCCAGTTTTTCCCCTTGACCCATTGTCACTGGTGTCCCAGCCCAGTGTAGGAACCTCTACCCGAGCCCACCCTTCTTTCAGTGATTTGGGCCTCCAACTTCCACGAGGTCTAGGACTCCTTTGCAAGATGTTTTGCACTATCTCCTTGCAGTTAATTTCCAGCGAGAAGGCCCCAGACGTGCTCCTGGACCCTTGCCCACCACTGCCCCTTCAGCCTTCCGCTCCTCCCAGTGCTTCGGAGCAGCAGACACTGGTCGGGCGGGTTGGGCCGGCCCACCCAGGAGGAAGCTGGGCTCCGTTGGCCAGCCTCCTCCTTAGAGACTTGGCCCCAGTGGAATCGGCCCTCCCTCCCTTGCTTGCTTTGCTCAGGACACACCCCAAGCTGGCTCGAGCCCCTCCACCCCACCCACCTCATTCCCGCCCCCAGAGGCTGAGGTCACTGGCTCCCCTGGCCCGGGTGGGGCTGTCATCACCTGCCGGTTAGGGGAGGAGGCGAGGCCCCCCCGGGGGCTGTTGTCTTAGCGATTGAGTAAGCAGGGAACTTGGCTGTGCCGGAACTGGTTCCCTGGCCAGGCCGGAACCTGTGGAGGCTGCAGCCCCTGTGGCCTAGGGGGCTCAGGGTGGGAGCAAGCCGAGGGCACAGGTTTGCTCCGTGTGCTCCAGGGGCAAGGGGAAGCATGTTCCTCTGCGCCACAGAGCCCCTTCCCCGAAGGGGGACTCCTGTGAGTGCTCTAGGGCTCTTCCCACCTCAGGACCCCAGGCTTACCAGCCGCTCCCTGCAGGTCTCCCTCAATGCTTGGTTCTGGTCCACAGTCTTCCACACCAAGGACACGGACCTCACAGAGGTGAGCGCCCCTCCGCTCCCCCTCCTGTTCGGGACAGCCCCAGAGGAGCCACAGGGGGTGGGGGCTGGCTCTTAGGGTTCCTAGGGACTCCGTTTACAGAGCCCTTGCTCTGTGCTGGGCATTTTCAACCTCTGCATGCACCTGAGCCTCCCTTGACCCTTGTGAGGCCGGTGTGATGATTGGCTCTGGACGCGTGAGGCCGCTGAACCTTGGAAAGGCAGAATCTCTGGCCCAGGGTCACCCAGCCAGTAAGGGCGCCACCTGGCCTTGGGCCCACAGCTGTCAGACTCGAGACTGTGCTGTGCAGTCCGCGGCACGCTCGGGCGTTCTGGGGTGCTGGCAGGCCCCTCCACTGATGCCGCCAAAGCCTTGCTGCTGAATACATTTTAAAAAGTTGTATAATGCGAATACAAGGGTCAGAGCGTGAAATTCAGGAGTGAAACAGCAGTAGGCAGAGGGGAGCACGAGACGAGACACCAGCCCCCCGCCCAGAGGCCCAGGACTCCCCTGTCAGAGTGGGGTTGTGCCTCTGCCGCCCCGCCTTGCCCCGTCCCCCCAGGTGGGTCCTTCTGGGGCCCTGCCCACTTCCCCCCTCCCTCCATGCTGGCCCCTCACGCAGCTCTCCCTGTCCTCAGAAGATGGATTACTTCTGTGCCTCCACCGTCATCCTGCACTCCATCTATCTGTGCTGTGTCAGGTGAGCCCGTCTTGGCCCCTGCAGGGGCAAAATCAGGCACCAGGGGCAGAAACGGGTCGCCTCGCCCACCCCTGGGGTTGTTGTCCCGGGGCCTTGCACCCCAGCGCGTGCGCGCGCGCGCGCGCGCACACACACACACACACACGCACACCCTCAGGGCTGTTCTGGGTGGGGACTCCGGGGTAGAGCGAGGGGCCCTGGGTCTTTCCAAGGAGCAGTAGCCCTTGGTCCCAGGTGCCTGCGGGGATGGAGGCCCGCGCCGCCGGCCTGATGCGGTCGGGGAGGAGGGCAGCCGCTTCCACATACTGCTGTCAGGGTGAAGGAATGCTTAGGGAATGCTGCCCTGGGCACGGGCCACCCTGCAACTGAGCCACCCTGGATGGCGGGGCAGGACCGTGGGGCTGCAGCACCCGGCTGTGGCCAGTGCCTTCCGGGCCCTCCTGCTGCTGCTGCTGACTGCGCATGTCTCCTACCTGAGCCTCGTCCGCTTCGACTATGGCTACAACCTGGCGGCCAATGTGGCTATTGGTGAGGCATGAGGAGGGACTGAGGCCCCGGGGGGTTGCGGGGAAGGGGGGGCCTGGACCATGTGTAGAACTGCTAGCCTGGGGTGGAGGTAGGGATTTGGTGGTGTTCCTGGAGAAGGTTCTAGAGGGGCCCTTAGGGTAGGGGAAGGGGAAAGAATTTGGGGTGAGAGAGGGGAGGCTGGGAGGAGAGTCCGAAGATGGCCCGGGGGGTCAAAGAGCATGAGACTAGGGGAGGCTTTGTGGTGGGGGCGGGGAGAAGGGGACAGGGAGTGAGCCTCGCCCCACCCCCACCCGCACGCAGGCCTGGTGAACGTGGTGTGGTGGCTGGCCTGGTGCCTGTGGAACCGGCGGCGGCTGCCTCACGTGCGCAAGTGCTTGGTGGTGGTCCTGCTGCTGCAGGGCCTGTCCCTGCTTGAGCTGCTCGACTTCCCGCCTTTCTTCTGGGTCCTGGATGCGCACGCCATCTGGCACATCAGCACCATCCCCGTGCACGCGCTCTTCTTCAGGTGGGTGCTACTCCCCGCCCAGCGGGCTCCTTCTTTGTGCCCACCCTCACCTGCTCCTTGGAGGAGACCGAGGCCTCTGCGTGGTGTCACCCCCTGCTGGCTTGCCTGTGCTCTCCCCCACGGGGTGCCTTCAAAGCCAGACCTCAGTGGGCTCCTCCCTCTGCCCACAGCTTTCTGGAAGATGACAGCCTGTATCTGCTGAAGGAATCAGAGGCCAAGTTCAAGCTGGACTGAAGGCCCTGGGAGTGGGTCTGCCTCACCGGGGATCCTGCCCTCTCCCTGCTGGCTGCCCTTCTCCCCAGAATCCTTGAGATGATTTTTTCCTTTTAGCATCTTGAACGTGGACATAAAGGGTATGGGCCAAGAATCACGTAACTGCCCACCCCCTTGCTTGCCCCCACATGGCCCTCCCAGGTCTCGGAGTCTGTTCAGGCTTGGCCTGTCAGCATCTGGGGTTGGAGAATGGGCAGCGCCTCTGGTTCCTGGAGAACTGCAGTGGAACTGTGCTCTTAGCTCCACCAAGAGGAGGGCTGCCCCTGCCTCCCCATCGGCCTCTTCCCTACATCCCCGCAACACCTGGGGGGGTCCCCACAGCTGTCTGTCTAGCTGGGAGACCAGGTCCCACAGGCCTTTGGGGACACAGTGGGGTCCCCTTCTGTTATCCCCTGCCCTCCTTCAGGGCACCACTAGGTGGCAGTAGACTCTTGGGTTTTGGCTGCCCGGGGTCCACAGCAGGTCTCCTCCCTGTGGGACCTTGAGGGACCAAGCTGCTGGGACTGAAGAGTGGTCTCATCCGGACTCTTGCCTCAGCCAGACCCCCAGGAGACCTCACTGCATTCCCCCTTCAGCGGGGCCAGAACCCCAGAGAGCCCAGGACAGGAGTCCTCCTGGCTCCTCTGCCGCTGTTCTGATGAGGAGCGTGCACATGCGTGTGGAAGGGAGTGTGCGTAGACTGAGTGCAGAAGTGGCAGGGTGGTGGGCGAGGGCCGGAGGGTGTGGGATGCTGGGTGGGACCGTGTGTGTGAGCATGTGTAGAGAGTGGGGTGGGGCGTGAGTGGTTTGAAAGTGTGTTGCAGGACGAGCGGGTGAGTGTGGGTTAGGGCAGTGTGCATTGACGGGGTGTGAGGGGAGTGGGAGTGCCATGAGTGTACCACGCAGTGGGGGGAGGTTGGAGAAAAATGGGGGATCAAGTTACCACCAACAGCTATCCATTGAGCACCAGCTCTGCACAGAGCCCCAGGCCAGGCAGAGAGCCAGGACACCCTCAAGCTCTGGCTCGGCGGGGTACAGGTGTCCGGACGGCATGTGTGTGTTCCTGTCTCCGTTGCCCCCACTTTACAGTCCTCCAAATCTCAGAGGACCCACACACAGCTCAAGTCACCCTCCAGAACCAGCCTCTCAGGAGGCAGAGGGAGGAAGGGCCACAGGGATCCTGTGGGCCTCTCCAGCCTTCCTGTCTGTCTCCTCGCCTTGGCTTGGTTGGCCTCCCCCCTCCCCCAGTGCCCCACCTGCTAAGCCCCTTTGTCACAGCCTGGACCTTGGGGAGGGAGGGGGGCAATCTGAGGGAGTAGGGGAGAAGGCCTGTGGCTGCGTCTGGTTCCTGGCTTCCCCAGAGGCAGGCCGGGGCCGTGCTCTATCAGCACCCCAGTAGAGGTGACCCCTGCGAGCTGCCAGCACATTCCTGCTCCACAAGGATAGAATGTGGAGCTCCAGAAACTTTCCATCCAAAGGCAGTCTCTGTGATTGGAGCAGGGAGTCTGGATTCTTGTTCTCTCCCTGCCCCCTTGGCCCTCCCTGGGGTGCAGGGGTGCTATGCTGGGACTCCAACCTCGGACTTGCGTGGCCTGTGTTTCTTTTGATATTGACAACTATTTTAAGGTGGGAGGGTAGCAAGGGACATTCTTAATAAACCAATTCTCAGCCTCACCTACCTTTGTTCAGCTCATCTGTGTGAGTCGTGTGGGCCGGAGGGAAGGAGAAGACAGCGAGCTGGAGGCAGTAGGCAGGTGGGGTCTCTGCCTAAGCACGTGGGGGTGGGGGTGGCAGGGAGCAGATGTAGGGGGGGCACTGGGGGAGGGACCTGGTGGTGCCTGGATTGTGACTCCTTCTCCCTGAACTCTCCACTTCAGTCTCCTGCTTATACCCCTCTCCTCCCTTTCCGGTCTAAGCTAGGCTCTACTCCTGTTTGCTACTTAACCTTTCTTAGCTTCACCTGCAAACGGGACATGCTAAGGGTGAGGACTGAGTGGGCCTGATAGGTGTCTGGCACACAGCGGATGCTGAACGAGCTCCCTCTGGCCTTCACTTTCCTTAGTTTGGGAAGAATGAGTGGTAAAGAAACCTACCGTCATGGAAGCTTCTGGAAGAAAAGGCTAGGGTTGGTGGCTTGCCCACCCCCACACCCCCAGAGAGAGCTCTGGGCCCTTGTTTCCCAGGAGAGCCACAGACAAAGCTGACGCTCAGCGGGAGGGACTTATTTCTTTATTAGGTGCCTCCTCACATAACTCGGAATCTGGGTGTATGGGAGCCGCCAGCACTGGGTGCACTGGGCCGTCACACCCCCACCTTCTTCTGGGCCCAGGCGAAGAAGACGCCCTTGACGTCGTCTACACCTGTCTGAAGGCAGGCAGGCATGACGTAGGTGCGCAGATCCCGCACCTCATAGCCACTGCGAACCAAGGCCTCCATCACCTCCTCCTTACACACGGGCACCACCACCAGCCTGGCCTCCCCAGCCAGGTACCATGACTCCTCCAGGGCCCCGATGAGGAGCAGGTGCCCCCCAGGCCTCAGCAGGGCCGTGATGTGGTCCAGGGCCCTCTGGAAGCTGGGAAGGTCCGGGCTCACAGCTTCCAGGCAGAAGGCAGAGACCAGGGCATCGGCAGGCAGGGGCACCAGGCTCCCGGCGCCCAGGGGCTGGGGCTGGTGCACATCGACATGCAAGACCCGCTTCACCCGGGCTCGCAGCTGGCGCTCCTTCTCCTGCCAGGACTCACTGTGCAGGGGCAGAAGGCAAGGGCAGGACCAGGGCTCAGGGCCACCCCACGCTCAGTCCTCTGTTGCCCCCCACCTGCCACTCCGTGGGAAGCCCCCTTACCCCTTGCCCTCGATGAGGCAGACGTGCTGACTGTACCCGCTCCAGTCGAAGGCCCCGGGCTCCTCCCGCAGCCAGAGCCCCAGCTCCTGGCGGTTCACTTCCAGAAAATCCGTCATGGTGATGTCCTCAAAGTGGGAGCAGGCGCTGAGCAGCTGGTATATGGTGGGGCCTGAGCCGATGTCGATGAGGCTGTGTCCCGACACCTCCCCTGGGGGGCAGAGGAGGAATGTCCTGGGCCAGCCCTGTGCAGGCACCCCGGCCTCAGTCCCTCCCTCCCTCCCCTGCTTCTCGAAGCCCCTCTCCCTTCTCCCTCTGGAAGCGTGCCTCTACCTGGAAAAGCACGAGCTAACCCGAGTCTGAGGTCGGGCTCCAGTGGGACTGACCGACCTTGGGAAGGGACTTAACCCTGGGGAGAGTCAGGTTCCACATCCGCAGGACCGGCCCTACCGGGAGGCTTAGGCAGGCAAATCCTGAGGGGCCCTGCCGCGATCTCGGCCTCCCTCTCTGTCTCCGTGTCATCGGGGTCCTTTCCTGCATCCCCCACTTCACCTCCCAAGGCCCTCTCCACAGGTCCCTCTCCTCTGCCCCGCACCTAAGGGATATCGCTTCTCTTCCTCTTCAGTTTTCCTCTTAACGACCTATCTCTGCTTCTGGCTCCCCACCGGGCTCACACGCGTATGCCCGTGTAGCTCCCTGATGACTTCTGTCCTCCGGGCCTCAGTTTCCCCGCGCTCACCGGTGGCGAAGGTCTGCGCCAAGCAGCGCAGCTTCCAAGGCCCGACGCCGTCTGGGCTGCTCAGGTCCCCCCGAGGGGGCGCGTAGTTGTTGCGGAGGTAGGCTCGGGGCTCGAAGCGCTGGTAGGCAGAGGCGACCGCCGCCCGGCCCGGGTCCGAGTTGGGGGCCGCGCCCGCAGCGGGACTCGGGTCTGCCGCGCTCATGCCGCCGCCGTCGCCCGCGCTGTCGTCTCGCCTCGCGGCCCCTTTTATCTGCCGCCGGACTCCCCGCCCGACCCTCCGCTGCGGGGGCGGCGGCTGCGCCAGGAGCCGCCCGGGGCTCCGCGCCGCATCTCCCCCACCCCATCCATCTCCCTTAGTGTCGGAGCAGCAGACACGCGGGGCGCCTGCGGGGCGGCCCCGGCACGCGTGCACCCCCCGCTCCGCGGCGGCTCCCGCAGCCCTCCAGCCTTTGTCTCACCGGGCCTGGGCCAAGCCAGCTCCGTGCCCCCATGACCCTCAGATCCCTGCCCTGCCGGTCCCCAGCTCCTCCCGTCGCTCTCCTCGGGCTCCCCAGCCATTCACCCGCGTCGCCCGGCACCCCATCCCTTCTCTGTGGCCAGGGTTCGAATCAGCTCTCCCTCTCCCAGTGCCCACCGCCCAGCGCCCTCGTCCCCGACCCTGGGCCCAGCCCCCGCCGGGCTCTCCTTTCTCAGAGGCACCCCGTCCAACATCCACCCCTTTCCTTGATTAGGTCACCCCACCTGCCCCCCCCCCGTCCCTCCTCCAGCCCTCTTCCGTCCATTCCTACCAACCCCGTCCCCCAGTGCCCTCCACCTCCACCCCGGAAAGGACAGTCCGTTCTGGCCTCCGCCACGGTTGCCCGGGGGCCCCAGAGCGGAGCTCCGGCTCCGCCCGTCCGATGGCAGCAGCGATAGGGGATGCGAGCGGGCCTAATGCACTTAGCCAGCCGAACAGCAGGGCCTCCCCGCGGGCCCTGCGGGCTCCGAGCCGCTTATCTGGGGACTTCCGAGAGCAGAAGGCTCTGGACGTTCTGGCCATGGCCGTGTTGGGGGCGCAGGACCGTGGTGAGGGCGGGAGGGTGCAGGCGTTCTCCAGGCTGCCCTGGGCCTCAGAGCCTTCGGTGCCAGAGGATTTGGGGTTGCGCAGTCTGGGGTCTCTGACCCCTCTCCTCCCCCCAGCCCACACTACATTCCCATCTCTTGTGGAGCAGGCGGCCAGTGCAAGTCCTGCTTGGCAGTCCAGGTCAAGATGCCAGGGTCTCCCCCTCTATCCCCCCAGATGGGAAGTGGATTCCATGGGGCCCTCTCCGTGGTCTTCCTGGAGTTGGACCCCCTGGGCCAGTCCATTGTCCCTCTGCCCTGGGTAGGCTATCAGCCCCTGTCCAGATGGGCCCCTAGCCTCCTCTGTGCCCTCACCTGTGTGCCCTCCCTGGCCCCCACCTTGTCCCAAGGGGAACGTGTCTCCTTGTTGGGCCAGGCAACCAGATTGGGGCAGAAGTCACAACAGCTGCAGGGTCACAGATAGGAACCTGACCCTCCACTCCCCACAGCCCACCCTGGGCTCCCTGGGCAGGGAGGGTAGAGTTCTGCCTGCCCCCAGCCAAGGATTGATTCTTTCTGGATTCGTAGGTCAGCCTTGGGGTCAGTGACCCCATTCACACCCTTAGGTACAGCCAAGGACTGTCCTGGTGCCAGCCCCCTCCCTATACTCCATGAGATCATTTCAACAAACTCTGGGTGCCAGCTGGCCTGCTGGGCCCTGCCTAGTGCCAGGGGACTGGACACAGAGGCCAGGAACTGACAGCAGAGCCAGGGCACGGAAGCGGGACTGGACAGACACCCTGTTTACAGCTCTGTCCCTGTCTCCCCCGCACCCCCGCCCAAGCATGGAGTGTACCCACTAGCTCTGCCATATTTAGCTCATAGGCAAGGCCTATTCCCAGAAGTAAGCATGGTGGGGGGCGGGGGGGGGGAGGCGGACACCAATGGGCCAGCCCCCCCCCCCAAGAAAAGAGACTGGAACAAGAAAAATCTGGAACACAATTGAGCGTTTATTGCAGCGCTAACAGAGGGTGCTGGGGGCTCCACTCTGCCTCTGTCCTCTTCACGTCTCCCTCACTCCGGTCTCCTCCAAGCCTCCTTCCTAGAGCATTCCAGATCCCCTTACACTTTTCCTCACCCTTCTCTGCAGCTGGAGCCTGGACCAGGGTCACTCCCCTCAGGGACCTCTGTCCTCACCAGCATCTTTTGTCCCTTCTCCTCGGGCCGGGGGTGCTTGGCTATGCTGGCCCCCAGCTCTCTACCCTTAGTGCCCACTGTCTTTGCTCCCCTCCCTTTGGGAACTCAGGGGACCCAGGCATCCTGGCCTCTGGCTCCCTCCTCCCCTAGCCCCCAACTCTGGGCAAACTACAAAGCATCCATGGCCAGCAGCTCCCCTCCATGGTCCTAGCCAGGAAGGGCCCAACCCACGGCAGGCGCGGTGGAGCCCAAGTCACCGTCCCTCTCAGCCTCTCTGTGCTTCCTGGGACATGGAGCGGGACAGGGAGCGACGCAGGGCCCCGGGCTTGCTGACAGGCACCACAGGAGGCAGCTGCTTGGTGATCTCGGCCACGTCTTGGCGGTCCATACACTGGCCACCCAGGGCTGTCTCCAGCGCCAGCAGCTCCTGCAGCTGGATGGGGGTGTCCTCGCGCTCCTCCTTGGTGGCACCCATCTTGGCGGGGGTGAAGATGGGCAGTGGCAGCACCCGCTGGTAAGGCAGCAGGTACTCCTGCAGCCCACGGCCGAGGATACCCATACGCATCACCAACCAGGGGGAGTGCTGCACCAGCGCCTGGCACTGGCCCTGCTGGTGGTAGGTCTCGTGCCGCTGGGTGTCCTCCTCGTGCAGAGAGCAACTGGGGAGGAGAGGGCAAGGGGACACTGAGCTCCTGAAATCTGCTACCCTCCAGTCACGAGCTGGGCAGGGGGCTCCTGGGGCTTGCCAGGACCTGGGGTGCAGAAGGGGTGACTCCACTCTCCCCCCTGGGCCTTCTCCTTGTCCCTACCCCAGAAACTTCTGCAGGGCTTTGGGCTCTGGCCTCTTGAGGCTCAGGAGGGGTGTTCTAGAGGAGAGGGACTCCCAGCTGCATGGCACTCACCCCTCCTCAGGCCGTGTGGACAGCGTCAGATCCTTCCATTCAGCCCAGAAGGCTTCTCGCCGCTCGCGGTCCTCCTCAGACACCTGGCAGCTCAGCTCTGCAGTGGCCATGGTCGGTGCTCACTGGCTCTCAGCTCTGCTCCTCCCAGGCCCTTTAAATAGCCCCCTCCTCCACCTCCTCCAGGGGCTATTTTCAGCCCCTCTGGCGTCAGATGCTATAAGCAGAGCCAAGGCTCACGGATGGGGGACTCTGGGCCCAGGGCGGGGGTGGGGGGTCCCTGGACTCTAGCCGCCGCCTGGGGTCAGCAGTCAGCTTCTCAAGAGATTAAGATGCTCCAGTGGAGCCAAAGGTCCTCAGAGTGACACCTCCAGGTGCGTGATGCTCCTTAGACGCTGTCTGAGACCAGGCACATGCCCAGCCTCGTGCCACCTTGGCATTTGCGCTCTGCCCCACCCCTTCCCTCTCGCCTAGGGAGGACAGCGGCCTGTCTGTAAACAGAGCACGCAGTGGCAGGAATCGAGGCCCACTCTGGGCTCTGTACCAGGCCATCAGGTCCTGCCCCTCACGGCTCTCCTCTGCCTGGGATCAAGGGCAGAGCCCCCGGTATCTGCACCAAGACCTGGTCCTCGATGGCCACCACCGCACCGGCAGGAAATGCCTTGGTTAGCTCCACACCTGGGACCCTGGACATGAGCCTTTGCCAGACGTTTTCTTTTCCGGTGGCCAGTGGTCACAGAAGTGGTTTCCCAAGTCAGGCTAGTCAGGGTGGAAAGAGCAGGTGTGGGAGGCAGCCCCCGGCTCTAGCCCCAGCAACACCCCAAGGCAGGTGCGATGCGATGCGAATCTAGGGGCTCTGATGAGTGGTAGAGTCAGATCCGGCTGTGCCCCCAAATCAGCCATAGATAGCCTCCGTGGCCACGGGGCAACCTCCACCGGTCTCTGGGCCCCATTTTCTGCTCACAACGATCTGAGCAGCTCCACTGTGCCCCCCCCGGGGGGGTGCCTAGATCTCATTCAAGGGGAGCAGGGGAGCAGGACAGCTGCTGGGAAAGCCCAGTACCCAAGGGGGGCAACTCTTGCTGCAGGAAGCTGGCATGCAGGGCGCTGGGCATGGGGGGGGAGGGATGGGGGCATCCGAGTGGACACACAGAGGGCGCCGGAAGAGGCTGCACGGGAGCGGAGACAAGGACCTTGCAGGAATGGCTGAGCACCCAGCAGCTGGTAAGGCCTGTGGGTGCCCCCCTGGGGTGGAACTGTATCCTCCTGATCACTGAGGCACTAGCCCTGATTCTCATCTTAATCTTAGGACAGCCCTACGACAGAACAAGTCTCATTTTGACAAAGTAGGAAATGAAGGCCCAGCGCGGTAGACCTGCCCAGGGTCACACACCTAGCCAGGACCGAGATAGGACCCCCCCACACACACCCCGCCTTGCCTTGATGCAAGCTGCCCCCCCTCGGGAGGCTGCAGGCAGGGACAGAGAGAGAGGGCAGGGATGGCAGTGGCCCCTGCAATGCTCTGACCCTTGCCCGAGATCCGAAGCTATGCCACCCCTAGTGAGTGTGCGGGGACAGAGGGGGCAGGCGAGTGGAGCCAGAGAGACAGAAATCCCAGAGGTGCCTCCCAGAAGTGCAGGCCCCACCCCCAGGCCGGCTGTGGGACCCCAAGGACAGTCAAGGCCTGCCACGGATGCTGCCTCCCCCCAATTCCTGGGCAGGAGACCTTCCACTGACCTTCCCTCACAGGAGGCCTGGCTGGGGGGTGGGGCATTTTTCTCTGACCAATCATCTGTCCAGCTGGACCAGTCAGGAAAGCAGGGGGTTCCTGGAACGGGGTCCCCACTTGCTCTGCCCTCCCGCTGGCTCTGGAAGGGTGTGAGAGGGTGTGTGACATGTCTGGCTCTGTCCCCACCTCTTCCCTCAAGAGACCAGGCAGGAGGGGCTGCTTTTCTTTTTTTTTTTTTTTTTTTTTGAGTTCATTTTTAATAATTGGCTCAAATCACAAAGGTCCCCAAGGAATGTGGGGAGGGAGAGAACCTGGGAGCGGCAGAGGTTGGCTGCCAGCACCCCCCCCCCCACTGTCACCCGCTCCCCAGCAAGTGCGTGTGGGCAAAGGTCCCAGACCCTTTAAATAATCCTGAAAAACCAGGATGAGAGAGCAGGCAAAGGGGCTCCTGCACCTCCACTCTGCGGACCAGGCCGCCCCGACCTCTGTCCTGCTCAGGACCCTGGCGCTCCCCCGCCGAGTCCGCCGCGCCCGTTCCAGACCCTGCCCCGCTAGGCAGGGCACCGTGGATCTCGTCCTCCGGGAGGCAGGGCCAGTCACTGTGTAAACGTCGGCAGGGGAGACCCCACTCGCCGTGGCCGCAGAGGCCCGGAGTCCAGAGGCCCGACCGCACGACCTGCTCACAGCCGCGACCCCCCGGGCACAGCGAAGCACGGCAGACGGTGGCAGCTTGCGGCCGAGGTGCTGCCACAGGAGGAAACTTCCTCCCCCCCACTGCTTGAGGCCAGGTCCTCTGTGGGCAGCGGGCAGCCCCACTGGCCCCCTCTCTGGCTCTGAAGGCTGTGGTGACAGGACCCTGGCCTGCAGGGTGGCGAGAGGCACGGTTACGCCCGGGCCCCCAGCTCTCCGACCCGCTGCCGCAGGTGAAAGGCAAACTCGAACATGGCGGCCGCGAGGCTCTGGTGGATGACGTACCGGGGCAGGCGGCCCTGCGGGAAGGTGCGAAGAAGTTCTGGGATGGCCCGCCCTCAGCAGTGGCTCCCCCCTCCGCCACGGGCGCCGGCGGGGGCGGGGGGTACCCCGGGTCAGAGCAGCGGGTGCAGGTGCGGCTCTGGAATGCGGCCTAAGCCACCCTCTCCCCCTCGCCCCCGGCAGAAAGAACACGCTGTGCTGGCCCTTGGCACTGGCCACACAAACAGACCTCGGAGGGGCTGGCTTCGCAGCCAGCCACCGCTCTCGGGGCCTCGGGAGTCAAGAGGTAAGGGGGCGTGCAGGCCCTCCAGCAACTCAGGAGGCCATCTTGACCCGGCCCCCAATTTTAGCGCAAGATAGGCAGAACAGGTGAGGTCCGGAGCATGACAGGAGACCCCACCCCAAGGCCCCCCAGCAGAGTCCCCTCTACTGGACCAGGGCCAGCCTTACAGCCCCAGCACCCCCACCTTGAGATCTGTATTAAGGACCCAGATGAAGGTGCAGACTCGGGGGTTGCTGGCTGACTTGAGCACGATGAAGCCCCCAGGACCATTCTCACCCCTACGAGAAAAGCACCATTAGGGGGCACCCTGGAGCCAGACAAGGCCTCCGACCTGACCCCACACCCCATTCTTGGCCCATCCTGGACTGGGGTGAAAGAGGGAAGGGAGCTACTGGTCTAGCAACTGCCACTCTGCCTGAGCAGGGCCCAGAACGGGTGTGTCCCCAAGCCACAGATGACGGCCCTCCACCCGCACCCTGTGATGCTCAGCTCCCCCTTCTACAGCCTGCTGATGTCTGCGCACCCCCAGCGGCAGCCGTCACCCTCTCTGGGCAGGGATTCTCGGTCAGCTCGGGCCGGGATGGTGAGGGGGGCTGTGCACGCATTTCTCACCCCTGCCCGACTGGGGAGCAGTGCGGTGCTGGGGGGCTCCAGGAGGGGGCGCCTTCCCAGGAGGAGGGCAGGGCACCTCCCATCCCGGGTCAGTGTCCCCACAGCTCCACTGAGCACCTCAAGCCCACTCCACAGATAAGGAAGTTGGCGCGCAGAAAGAAGCCAGCTCGTCACCCTGGAGTCTGGTGTGTCACATCTCGTATTCAACACCCAGTACTCTCCGTGGAACCCCAGGAAGGATGGGGAGAGCGGGGACTCGGGGAGGAGGCCGCCTGCAGCCCTGGGGTCTCAGGTGAGACAGCAGGAGAACGGGACGATGCCACGGGACAGGCGGCAGGAAGACTGATCCGCCTCTTCCTTCGTGGGGACTTCTGAGCAGTCCCAGGAGAGGCAAGGCTGCGGAGACCAACTCTACCCACAGGGAGGTAAAGCTCCAGAACACAGGGCCTGCTGCTCAGGTCGCCTGGACCAGCGCCACCTTGTGGCTCCCAGCCCCTCTCCCTGGACTGCTCCCTAACCTTGGGCTACCCCTGGAGCTGCCCTCCGGCCTGGGCAGTGCGCTTCCAGCCCTCAGTCCCCCAGGCCCCAGGAGGTAGAGATTAGCAGACTAGCTGGGAGGGGCAGGGCCCACAGGACAGGGGACAGGAAGGCGGCCTTGGCGGGAGAAAGCGCCCAGCTGTCCAAGCTGTGCCCTACCCTGCCCGCAGGGCCACCAGGGGAGGGGCCAGCCGGGACGACTGGGCAGGGCAAGGCTCACCTCACGTATTTGTGTGTCGGGGGCTTGGCGCAGTGCGTGGTGGCGATGCCCGAGGACAGGTATCTGTCTCTGCGCCGCTCAATGCGCCGCACGTTCACGAAGTCCCTGGGGGCGGGAGGGTTAGACCGGGAGCTGGGAGCCAAGCCCAAGATCCAAGGGCAGGAGGCCTGCCTGAGAGGAGGGGCTCGGTGGCGCTCACCTGGGGGAGACCACCCCGCCCGCAGCCCCCGAAGAGACATCGTAGGAGATGAGGGTGTTGTCCTCGACTCGCTGCAGGATCTAAAGGCCATCAGGGGAGATGTGAGCTATAGCCCAGCCCAGGGCCGCCCCAGGGACAGGGCCCCAGCACCTCAGGGAACCCCCAGACCAACCTCCTCTCTGCCCAGGTCCCTTTACGAAGAGCCACTCCCAGGCCCTGGGCCGGGCGCTGCCTGCGTGCTCCCTCTCCAGGAGGCGCCATTACCATCAACCCCATTTTACAGACAGGGAAACTGAGGCACAGAGCCGTTCGATGACATGCCCCGGGCCCCCAGGGGTAACTGGTCGTGCCGGGGTGTGACTGCACCTAACCCGCCACGGCCTTGTGCCCCCGCGCTGAGAGGTGGCCCGGCGGGGCCCCTGCATCAGCTCACCTGGCAGGCGGTCACGGTCTTGTTCCACAGCACCATCCTCTCGGGCTGCAGGATCACCTCCTGGTACACCAGCTCCGCGGGGCAGGGCAGGAAGGTCTGCGCAGGGCGGCCAGAGGGCTGGGCGGGGCCACACGTGCCTGGGCACAGCCGCCCTTCCCTCCTGGTGGGGAGAAACCCGCGGGAGCCCCTCGGCCCCTTGCCGAAACCTCAGAGCAGCAGACTCCAGGGCCCCCGGGACACCTGCTTCCCTCGCTCACCTTCAGGATGAATGTCTTGCCGTGAAAGGGAACCTCGATGGTGTACACGGTGTCCCCGTATTCCTACGGCAGAGATAGGAGGGGGACAGGGAGGTGGGCGGGGGGCGGGGAGGGCCGTGGGGGGGGCTGGTAGTGAAGGAATGGGCGCCCCGACTGAACAGCTTCGTAACAGCTGAGGGTGGAGAACTCCAGGAGTTTGGCGATATTCAGGCAGCCATTAACAAACAGTGGTTCTGACAAACGTCCAGCAACGAGGAAAGAAAGGCTTCTGATGTCAAGTCAAAGGACAGAAGCACAGCGCAGCTACGACCGCGAAGAGCCGTGTCTCCAGGCCGGCCAGGGCTGCCAGAGGGCCTGGCCACACAGAGAGACGGGGACGCGTCCCCCGTTCTCCAAGCTCACGGCCGTTGCTTTAGATAATGTCTTGCTCATGAAACAATACACCGGACACAGGGCCGAAGCCTGGCTTCCCCTCCGAAGCCGGAGCTGAGCGAGGAGAGCAGCGGGGAGCATGGGCACCGGGCAGGGCAGCAGGGGGAAGGCACGGTGGAAACATCCAATCCGGCCCCACCCCCTGCCAAGTGGCGACCCCAGGGCCCAGCCCCCTCTCCTGGCACAGGAAAATGGTTCCAACCCAGGCCATCCTCGGGCTTCGCAGGTCTCAGAAAAGCAAGCAAAAATTCTCAACACACATGGGCAGGTCAGGTGGGAGAGAACTTTCTTACATTGTTCTTCTCAAACTTCCAGTTCTCCTCCTGGGCCAAGATCTGGTCCACCACTGCCATGGCCTCCTTCCCCTGATGGATGTACTCCCGTTCCTGGCCCGGGAGGAGAGGCAGGAAGGCATCAGCCTGGGGCCCGCCACCCTGTTCGTGGCCAGTTCTTTCTCCAGATACTCCATACACATGGAGTCTGGGTTGGTCTCTCGGGCCCTGTGGGGTCCCCAGGTGCTGTGGCCGAGGCCGCTCCCCCCTGGGACCCAGGTGTGAGGCGGCCCAGCGGCCTGACTGACGGTGGGACAGACACACAGGTGCGCACTGACAGGTGCGCACTGCACTGACAGACGCATTCGGGCCGCCTGAGGTCCAGCCTCTTCGGGGAGGCCCGTCCCCACCCTGGCTGAGCCCAGCACTGGCACCCTCTCCAGGGTGCCCACTCCAAAGGTCGGGTGGGGGCAGGCAGCCAAATACCTGGTCAGAGAAGCTTTTCTTCCCAACGTCTTCATCAGATTCATTGTCAGACCCTGTGGAAAACAAGCACAGATGACAACAGGAAGGTGTGGGGACAGGCTGTGAGGCGGCAGCGGGTACAAGACTGCGGGGAGACAGGGAGGGGGGCACTCGCTTTTCCCAGGGAGCTGATGGAAGGAACAGAACGAACAGACACAGCCAACCCACTCCTCATAAAGACCCTCGCTGAAGGAGTTTCCCACCCCACCAGCCCTCACCTGCAAAGGATTCTGGGGGTGAATAGAACTGGCCCTCGGAGAGAGCGCCAGAGAAGAGGAGGGGTCCATGGGCGACAGCAGCCTGGGCAGCAAGATACCCTAGGGGAGCAGACATGGGCAGTCATGCCTTAGCAGCCTGGGGTCCCCCCACTCCAAGCTCACCCTTAGCCTCTGGGAGGCTGTTCAGAGTTGGCAAGATAGCTCAGAACTGGCTCTCATGCCCGAAACTCTCCTCTCTTGGGGCTGCGATGACCCTCCCTGCACCCCTTCCCCAGGACTCACATCGCTCCTCCTCGGCCTCCTGTGGTAGGACTTTGAAGTCAAGGAACCACGTCTCCAGCCAGGCAAGGACAAAGGAGACGATAGGGAGCAGGTAGCCGAACGCCCCTTTGCTGAGCAGCTGTGGAGGGAGGGGGCTGAGCTCCACAGCAGGGGGTCACCCCAAACACTGAGTCCCCTCTTGGGGCTCCCAACTCTGGCATACACCCCACTCCTGGGACCGGCTGCCTGGGGCCCCTCTGTGGCATGTGTATCTGAGGCGGATTAATGAGATCTGCAGCAGGATAAACTGAAGCCAGACAGGCAGAAGAACTTTTTGTTCTTGGGACTGCAGAGGGGCAGGGGGAGGAAGCCAGTGAGGATGAGTCCTTGGAAATACCAAAAACGGGGTTTCCCCTCACCCCAACCTAACAACAGGGACAGACGCCCCAAATCAGAGAAAGGGTCCCTTCTTAGGAGAAGCCCATCCCTCCGGCTAGAGGCCGGTCTGACCCTGAGCCACTGACCTCGGAGAGAATGACCTTGACGATGAGGAATGCACTGGACACCAGCGTGGTGACCTGCCCGGGGAGGGAAGGAGGGAGAGAGGGAAACGGGCTGGGGAGTGAGTCTTCCTCCACACTGTCCCTCACACCAGCCCGGCCCGGGCCCTCGAGCTGCTGGGAGAGGGGCATCTTACCGCAATCACCCACCAGTGCCGGAGCCGCAGCACAGCGTAGCCCAGGAGCAGTCCCGAGAAGCGGAAGAAGGCCAAGACCTGGTGGTGGGGGGGGTGTTGGGGACAGAGGACACACACACCATCACAGCAAGCCAATGCCTCCTGCTCCAGCTGAAGGCTGACCTCCCCCTCCTGTCCCACTCCCCCAGGTTCCCTCTACGTGGGTGTGATGCCTCGGAGAGAATGGCTGAGTCAGTGCTTCTTGGGGGATGGCTTAGGTGTGACCTTCTTGGACACAGGTCTACTCTTCCCCCTCACACTTGAGGCTCTCTGAAGGGAGGGCATTGATTGGGAACTTTCCGAATACATGAGGGCCCCCTGAGCATGGGAGTCAAGTCTCCCCAATCAGACTAGATTCTCAGAAGAGAATCCAGCCAGAGTCACATCCCTGCACCATCTCTGCCCCCAGGACCCCCTCCCTAAGGCCACTCACAAAGATGTCAAAGAAGGAAGTTTTAAAGTTGTAGTGGATGATCTCCTGCTCCAGGTTCTTCCGGATGCCTGTGTTGGTCTGGAAGAGGGAGATACAAACGGCTCTGCAGGCAGAACCAAGTCCCCAGGGGTGCCCTCACCTCTGGGAATGGGGAGGAGGCAGGGGGAATATGGAATCTGGAGATGATAAGCCACTGTCCAAGGAGGGTCCCAAAGCACCAAGGGAGCTCAGCCAAGGGCCTGAGACCCCAGCGCTAATACCGTTTCTCCAAGCACCCAGGCAACCCAGACGGCAGGGCCTGGCTCCAGCACTGACACTTGTGGGCACACTGCCCAGGGAGGAGGAGGCTTGGAGGGCTTTGGGGCTGTGCAGGGGAGGCAACAGGCTCCATGCGGGCAGGTAGGGCTGGCTGACTGGGTGCTGGGAGCCTGCCTCTCACATAATCTCATCTCCCTCTCTCCACTACAGTGCTCCATCTTCCCAGCCAACCATCCATCTGGGGTGACGGGGACCGGGGGTGGGCAGTGGTGTCAGACGGAGCCCCAGGTGGCAAATCAATTGATTAGGTTTGTGCTTAATGGGCAAAATCCATCACGCTGCTAGAAAGAAGGGCTAGCAACAGAAACAGAGTGAGCAGACTCGTCCTCACCCCTGTCCCTGCCCCAGCCACCCATACATTTCCAATAGGACTCCTGACACCTTGGCTGGGAGGAAGAGGATCTGGACGGATACCGAGAGCCAGACTGCAGCCTGACTTCTCAGGAGGAATGGGGTGGCAGGCCTTGGCTTCTGCCAGCCCCCCGAAGAAGGGAGGACACAAGAGGACTCTGGGGAGTGCAGCCCAGGAGCCTGAAAAGTGAAGACCCTTCACGACCACCTAGACGGGAGCTTCTAATCTCTGGCAGGTGTGTGTGGTGGGTGCTTATTAAGATACAGATGTTCAGACCACTGAGTCCGAATCTCAGAGTGAGCTGAGTATCTGGAATTTTTATAGAGCTCCTAAATGATTCTGGTGCTTAGAGCAGAAGCCAGCAGTCTGGGCAGCCCCCTCATTGACACGGAAATGCCCCTGCACATCCCCACCGTGTGCCTTGACCTCAAGACCACCCGGAGCCCCATGGAGTCTCATGCACCACCCACCACACTGGTCCTCCTCTTACTCCTCTTGCCCCCTCTTGGGCTCCACAGCCCCTCTGATCCCTAGCAGCTGCAGCCCCTCAGAGGGCTCCCCCTGCCTGGACACATGCCGGCTCTGATGGCGTCCTAACTCAGGGGAGCCAAGTCCGGGCCCCTGCCATCTCTGGCCACAAGACCCTGCATGGCTCCTGTAACCCCGCCGGGGCCTTTGTATCCACTGGGCAACACCCAGCCTGTTCGAGAACTAAACACATATATGCTCCAAAATATGAAAATAAAACCACAAAGCCAAAAATTAATCACATTTTAATCGAGTGTCTACCAAGTGAAACATGATGGCTAACTCCACTAATGGCTAAGTCCAGCCTTCTGAACTTTTCATTACATCGGAAAACAAACTGGGGATCAGCCTTTTCTCGATTTGTAAGAATTCCCAAGTACGCACGAGGACAGCTGAGCTATTAGAGCCAGGACATCCAGATAATTTCAAAAGTAAAATTATCAAAATTTTTTCAGCTGTCTGTTGGCAAGAAAGTATACATAGACTGAGAGCTGTGGGTGACTGTTAGTGCTTGCTTTAATGCTGGATGGGACCTTCAGAAGGAAGAGTGCCTCACAGGGCGCCTGGGGGACGCAGCTGGTTGAGCGCCCGACTCTTGGTTTCGGCTTGGGTCGTGATCTCGGGGTCGTGCTCTCAGGGTGGTGGGAAGGAGCCCCAAGTTGGGCTCTGCACTCAGCTCAGAGTCTGCTTGAGATTCTCTCTGCCCCTCCCCCTGGTCTCTGTCTGTGTGTGTGTGTCTCTCTCTCTCACAAATAAATCGATCTTAAAAAAAAAATGTTGTTGGGGCACCTGGGTGGCTCAGATGGTTAAGCATCTGCCTTTGGCTCAGGTCATGATCCCAAGGTCCTGGGATCGAGCCACGCATCGGGCTCCCTGCTCAGCGGAGAGCCTGCTTCTCTCTCTCCCTCTCTCTGACCTCTCTTGCTCACTCACTCTCTCCAGGCTGCTAAGCGGCATCTCACCGAGCATGCAGAGGCCAAACTGGGGGGCACTGGCGTTGTGTCCAAAATGGGGAGGGAGAGCTAAGAATCACCAGAAACTGGGAGTTTTTACTGGTTCGCCCCGCACTGTACCCTCTGCGTTTAGCACAGCGCCTGGGATACGTCAGGGGTTCGAAAACTGCTGAAGGAGTGAATGAATGAAGGAATGAATGAAAGGAGCCAGAGAGCAACACAGGCCAGAAAGAAGGCGAAGGTTTCTATAGTACGACCACAACCACTGGGCCCGCTCTGCCTTCCTCGGGAGTGGCCACTAGAGGGCAGTCTGGCGCAGAGGTCAAGAGTGTAAACGCAGCAGCCTGAGGGTCTGGGTTCAAACTCTGCCCTTCTTCACCTACTTGCTGAGGGACCTTAGACGATGTCTCCAGCCCTCTGAGCTCCCTTTCCTTTGGCAGATGAGGACGGCCATTTTTACCTTCCCATTTTTTGTTTTACTGGGAACTCCACCCCGCCAGAGAGACCACCCTCCCGTGCGGCTGCTACCGCTAGAGTAAGGCCCAGGAGACCCCCACCCCCCGCCCAAGCCTTGGGCCCACTCACGTTCAGCTCAATGATCCAGAGCAGGGAGATGAAGAGCAGGTCGAAGGTGACAAAGAGACAGAAGGTGCGGCGGACATCGGAGATGGCGCGGCGCTTCTCCAGAGGGGGCGGGAGGAAGCGCGAGGAGAGGCCCTGGCTGTGGGACAGCGATGAGCCGAGGGAGGCCACGGCGGGCAGGCTGCGCTCCAAGTCGTGGGCCAGCTCCCCAGACAGTTTGTTCATCCTGGTGGCCCCCACCTCACGGCAGGGAAGGCGGGGCCTCAGCTGCAAGGCTGCATGCAGGGGGGTGGGGGGGCTGGGTCAGGTCACGCATGTCGAGGGCTTGGAGGTCCCATTCCCCTCCTTCCCCACCCCGGGACACCGTTTGCTCCCAAATGTATCTGCCCCCTCTCATATGCCAACCCCAGGGCAGCCCAGGGCCCTCTAAGCCCACATTCTCTCCAGCAGCCCTACTTCTGGGCTGGAGGGCTTTGGGCATCTCTCTCTCTCATTCCTCCTCACCACCACCCCCTGTAAAGCCCAACCACCCCACGGTTCACCCTTGGAGGGCTCTGGGGTCCTCCCCGCTGCTTGAGGGCACAGCCTGCTCCTGCCAAGCCCAGCCCCGTGGTTCAGCCTCCGGTGCTGTCAACAGCCTGTCGGCCTGCCCCCACCCCCAGGAGAAGAGGGCCCCAAGCTCTGTTCTTTGTTTGCCAAGCACAAAGCCACATTCCCTCCCAGCAGCCAGCCCTACCCTCCCACCCCCTAATCCATGGCAACTGGGAGGGACTTCCTAGAGCAGCGGCTCTGAGAGCTCTGCGCTGGGACAGCGGGTATGGAGGAAGGACATCTTGGTCCCTTCTCTCCAGCTGCACCCCCACCACCCCCACGTCGGGCCCAACTACCACCCTCTCCCCTGGCGCCACAACCAGCCTAGGGGGTGAGTCTCCAGGCTGCCTCTCTCACCCTGCAGCGACACTCCCTTCTCTCCAGCTGCACCCCCACCACCCCCACGTCGGGCCCAACTACCACCCTCTCCCCTGGCGCCACAACCAGCCTAGGGGGTGAGTCTCCAGGCTGCCTCTCTCACCCTGCAGCGACACTCCTCGCAACAGCCAGAGAAAGGGTTTCCGAACACTGATCACAGCCCGCCGTTCCAGAGCCCCCAGTCCAGGCCCTGCAGTGCGGCCCGCCACTCTTGCCGCGGCTCCTCTCAGGAGGCAGGCGGGGCTCACCACCACCGCCACTCTGGCCTTCTTTTGGGTCCCTCAGTGTGACAGCCGGGTCCTGCCTCTGGGCCTTGCACCTAGCTCTCCCCTCCCCAGCCCTTCCAACAAGCAGCTCGAAGTCCTCTCCTCCTCAGAGCCCCCCCACCGCCCCAGGCGCAGCAGTCTTGCTCTAAGAAAGGGCCAGGCCCCCGGTCTTGTCACTACCTGCCAGGGCCTTACTCCTTGTTCTGCCAGCTCTCCCGGTGCAGGGCTTTCCCTGGCCCGGTGACGGCTGTCTCCGAGCACCTAGTGCAGTGCCGGCCCCCCGGGGGGTGCTGACCATTGGGCGCTCCAGAGGGTCTCCTGGTCCTCAGCTCCACGCCACGCAGCCGAGACACCGGGGCAAACGGTGACAGAGAAGCAGCGGCCGCTGCCTGAGGCCAGGCCCAAGCTCTAGGCCCACAGAGCCCCGGGCCCACGGCTGTGCTTCATGCCCACACAGGGCAGGATGGGGCCTTCCACTTTACAGAAGGAGCAGCTAAGACTGAAGGGGGAACGGGCTGACCCAGCCCTTGCCTGTGTGACCATGGGGCCGAAACTTATGAATGCTGGAGGTCGGGGGCCCCGGAGGACGTCCTCGCTGCCGCACAGCAGACCCTAGGTCTCTGCTCCAGCAACGTGCCGGCAGAGAGCCTGCAGAGGCCCTGTTCTGGGGGGGTGGGGGGAGAAAAGGCTGAGTCCGAGTCAGAGGGAGCTGGCACAGGGTGGCGGTGGCGGTGCCCGCGCTTCCGGGGCTGTGGCGGAGTCTCCCTGAATCTTCTCTCATGCCAGCACCGGGAGGCAGGTTTGGGGGCCGGTGGGAGGGGAATCCTGGATGTTGCTCTCTGATCCTGGGAAGGCAAGACCTAACCCCAGGCTCCCCCCACCCATCCCGATCTGCTATCCCCTCATACTTTTGTTATGTCTACTACCTTCTGGGGCCCCTCCATCTAACAGGTCCCAAACAAGCTCCCCATTTGTGACTGGCAGGGGATTCGGAGCAAGCCAGTGTGCCCACCCCTCTGGCTCCGTGCAAGCCCAGTGGACAGGAGAAGACTGCTCTCAGCAGAGGCATCCGCACAAGGCCACCCCCCAACAGCACACTCTTGGGGTTGCCATGCCCAGCTCATCTGGAGGCACTGAAGGAAAGCCAGGCCCAGCTCTGGAAGGAGGCAGTCAGAGAGCGGATGTGACAGGCCACCGGCAACGGGACCCCCCAACATCCATCAGCTGGACCCGGTGCCAGACTGAGCGCTCAGCGCATCTCTCACTGTGATCGGGCCGCAGCTCCAGGGCGGGTGACATTTCCTTGTCTCTAACAGCCCTCTTGTCTGCTGCCAGATCTGTCTCCATTTCTCTTCCTCCTTCCTGTCTCTCACAAACAACCTCTCTATCTTTGCGTCTCTGTGTCCCGCTCCTGTGTCTGTCTTTATGGGTCTTCTTCTCCAAGTCTCTCCCATCTGTGAGTCTGTCTCCACTGCCATCAGCTCAGTCTCACCCTCCCTTGTCCCGTGTGTGTGTGTGTGTGTGTGTGTGTGTGTGTGTCAACTTCCCTATCCGCTTCTCTCCCTCTTCTTGATTTCACTGCAGGGTGCTATGGCTTCCCTCCTCCCAGGCTGCTCCCAAGTCTGTCTGGCGTTCCCCTGGCTTCCTCCCTCCCTGGGGACAGGACTCGGGTGGCAGCAGCCTGGTGTGAGATGCCCTGGGAGCGGCAGCAGCACCGACACTCACACATGCAGACATCCTTGGTGAAGCGAGAGACGCAGATGGGGACTGAGAGCAAAGGTGTTGGGGGAGCCCCGGAGAGCTGCAGACACAGGGGTGAGTGGGAGCCAGGCACAGGGCCTCAGAAGTAGGGCTGGGGGCAGCTGGCCAAGAGGCAGAGAGAGGGGGGTTCTAAATCACCCTCTACCATGAAAGCTGCTCAGAATCCAAAGAAGCAAGAGCTTACAGAGTAGAAGGAGCCCCGGTCAGGAATGAAGACCTGAGCCCCAGTCCTGGGGCAGCCACTAACCCCAAGTAACTGGGCAAGTCCTCACCAAGCCCCCATTTCTTTATCTGGGGGGAAAAGTCAGTGGTTCTTCCAAACCCCCTTCTTCAGGTAAGACAAATTTAAAGAAAGGAAAGGAAGGAAGGAAGAGGAAGGGAAGGGTAGGGGAGGGAAAGGGGAAGGGGGAAAGGAAGGGAAGGGAAGGGAAGGGAAGGGAAGGGAAGGGGAAGGGTAGGGAAAGGGGAAGGGGGAAAGGAAGGGAAGGGAAGGGAAGGGAAGGGAAGGGAAGGGAAGGGAAGGGAAGGGAAGGGAAGGGAGGGGAGGGGAGGGGAGGGGAGGGGAGGGGGAGGGGAGGGGAGGGGAGGGGAGGGGAGGGGGAGGGGGAGGGGGAGGGGAGGACCAAACCTTACTTGGAATCTTAATAGAGACGAAAGATGAAAACGGTACTGCTATGGGTCCTGCCACCAAAGGTGGCCACAGAGAGCCCCCCCTGGGCAGCCAGTCCTCAAACCCAGGGGCACCCCAGGGGCACCTCCTTGGGTCCAGTTTGAAATCTGCCCACTCAGATGGTGTGAAAAGGTCTCTGAGCTCCATCAGACCGCCTGCCAGTCTACAAGGTAGAAATCATCTTGGCCTGGAACTGCCCTGAGCGGTCCCCAAAGCACTTGTTCTCTGGTCTCCTGGCCCTGGGGGCAGCAGGTGGCAGCCGCCAGCAGAACTGTGAGGCCTGGCCTCCACCTCACCGTGCCCCCCATCCTGCTGAGGGGGAGGCAGGAATGAGTGCTGTGGGCTGGAGACAGCAGGGTTGTCACCTGGCTCCTGGGAGCAGCACCCCCAGCCCCGCCCAACACCTGCCCAGCGGTCGGGAGTAGAACAGCATGTGTGGGGTGAAGGAGTCCGCTTGGGGCTGGCTGTAGACTGGACACTCGTTTGATGTGTGTTTTAGGAGAAGATGAGCCGCTCAGGCTTGGGGAAGGGGGTGAAGAAATTGGAGGTCTGATCATCCCAGGTGACAAGGGAAGGAGGGGTGAGAAGGAGGGGGCAATCCACCCTGGATTACTCCAGGTCTTCCAGCTCCTGGAGCAAAGGGGAGAGGCGGGCATGGGCCGCCAGGGCCTGCCAGGCCTTCTCTTACCCCAGGAAATGCCAGTACTGGCCAGACTGCAAGAGGAGCTTTCGGTTAGGGTCCCAGACCCAGGGTAGACAACAGTAGGCAGCTGACATCGTGGCAAGAGAGCTGGACTCTGAGGTCAGGGTTCAAATCTCAGTCTGCCCTTACGAGCTGTGCAATCTGGTGCAAACAGCCATTCTGAGACCCGGTTTCCTCAGATGCGTAAAATTAAGTCAACATTAAAACACTTAATGCCTTGGAACCATGCCCTTAAAAATGGTTAAAATGAGGGGACGCTTGGGTGGCTCAGTAGGTTAAGTGTCTGCCTTCAGCTGAGGTCGTGATCCCAGGTTCTGGGATCGAGCCCCGCATCGGGCTCCCCGCTCAGCAGAGGCTGCTCCTCCCTCTCCCTCCACCCCCACCCCCCATGCTTTCTCTCTCGCACACGCGCGCGCTTGCTCTCTAGTAAGTAAATAAATAAATAAAACCTTTTTTAAAAAAAGGTTAAAATGGTAAATTTTATGTTCTGTATATTTTACCACAGTAAAAAAAGCAACACTAATTGCTACCTCCTAGGGCTGGCATGTCTGTACGTGTCAGGAAGAAGTACGGCAGGTGCTCGGTCAGTGGTGGTTGAGAGGGAACGGCTGGTGCGGCCATTCAGGTAAAGGGGGAATTGTGTGCGCCTGTGTGTGTGTCGGGGGGCTTATACACCACAGCGACATATCATGAAATCATCCAAAAGGCCTGGGTTCAAATGTGAATTCCTCCACCAGGTGACCCAGGGCAAGCTCTCTTAAGCCAGGTTCCCTGTCTGGGTATAAAATGGGCCAAGTCTGGGCGCCTGGGTGGCTCAGTTGTTGAGTGTCTGCCTTCGGCTCAGGTCATGATCCTGAAGTCCCAGGATGGAGCGCCACGTCGGTTCCCTGCTCGGCGGGGCGTCTGCTCCTCCCCTCCACCATGCTCTCTCACTCACTTGCTCTCCCAAACAAATAAATAGGAAGGAAGGAAGGAAGGAAGGGAGGGAGGGAGGGAGGGAGGGAGGGAGGGAGGAAGGAAGGAAGGAAGGAAGGAAGGAAGGAAGGAAGGAAGGAAGGAAGGAAGGGCTTGTCCAGGCACAGGTGAATTCCCCAGGCTGGGGGTGGCGGCAGGAAGCGGGGGCTGTCCTGGCTCCCTGCACAGGCTCTCAGGGGCAGTGCCAGGACCGGCCTCCAAAACTACCACTCCCCGCTGGTGCCCAGCCCCGCTGCAGTCACCCCCCCGCCCCGTTCCCCATTTCCACAGCTCTTAGGGCACAGGGCACAAATGGGGTCCTTGCCAGCTCTCAGTCACAGCCCAGACCAGAAGCTCCAGCCACCTCTGTGGCTCAGCACCCCAAATGCCCGCAGTTCCCAGCTGGCGCTCCCTGGCCGAGGCAAGTCTACAATTTAACAATGCCACATACTCAATGGACAAGCCTCAGAGGCTATCAGGAAACTGGGGACACCTGTCCTGACGCCGCGATCTGGGGCATCAAAGGACACAGTGATACATGCGAACAGTGCCTGCCACCACACAGTAAAGGCTCCACGGACGTCAGCTCCTGCTACCACGGTCACCTCGGAGGCTCCCTGCCCTTTCCCAGGCCCCGACCTCCGACAGAGAGCCGGCCCAACGGGCCCAGGTCCAGCTAGAGCTCACTCTGCAAAGCTATGCTCAGTGGTCCCACGGTAGGGGGACCAAGTCTCCTCTATATCCAGAAATGACCCACATTTCTGGGCAGTGTGGCTTCTCCAAACCTTCTCTCGAGGCCGAGGGGACAGTGGACACAGGCTCTCAACCTCTCCCTCGCTCCGTGTGCCTCAGGAAATGTGAGCACTGGCCTCACACTGGTTGTGGAGGCTTCCCAGGGGGTCCCTATCTCCGTACAAATCAGGAGGAATCAGTAAAGCTGAGAAAGAACTAGACTCCAAGCCCAGAGAAGTTTCAAACTCTGGATTCCCGCTTTACTATCGCTGAACCTCTCTGTGCCTCAGTTTTCTCCTCTGTAAAGTGGGGATAACAACGGCACCTATGTCTTAGGGATGTTATAAGGATTACACACCTTATTAAATTCAGTGGCCTGGAACAGTCCCTGACAGTGATCACTGCATAAGGATCAGCTAGGACGACATCCCTGTCTCTTCTTTAGGGGAAGACATAGTCGTGGGCTCTGACTGCCTCAGTCAGATGGCTTCAGGCCAGGACTGGGGCTGTGCTGGGTCAAGCCAGCCCTATAATGCCCAGGTGAGTGGAGAATCCACAGATGGCCAGGAGGCCAAGGCTCTTGGTGTGGAAGACGGTGGCCTTGGCCTGTGTCCTGCCACTGGTCAGCCTGGGAGGGAGCTGGTTCAGGGAGGGCAGGATAGCAGATCAAACAGGACTATAGGGCGCCTGGGTGGCTCAGTCTGTTAAGCATCCGCCCTCAGCTCAGGTTGTGATCCCAGGGTCCTAGGATCGAGCCCCGCATCAGGCTCCCTGCTTAGCGGAGAATCTGTTTCTCCCTCTCCCACTGCCTGTCTCCCCCTACCCCTCGCTTGTACTCTCCCTCTCTGTCAAATACATAAATAAAATCTTTAAAAAGCAAAAACCAAAACCAAAAAACACAGGACTGCAAGCCATCCTGAGGAGCCAGCACAGAAGAAACAAACGTGGTCTAGCGTGGCCTGTGGTGGCCCCCTGCGGACACCCCTCCTTTATTCCTCACGCCCCCCCCCCCAGGAGCTGTGGAGGTGAGGATGGGGTGGAGGAGACAAAAGGCTGGAGAGGCCTGCCCATGGTTCCCCGGGCAGGATGGGGCAGAGCTGACCCCAGGGCCTCTGCTGCCCAGGAAGCCAGGTGTCAAAAGACCCCAAAGAGCTCTACGGCCACCCAGCGAGAGCCTGTGGAGGGCTCAGCACCCTCCCTTCCACATCCATACCACCAGCAAATCTTATTGGCTCTTCCTTCAAAATTCAGCCAGTGCATCCGCCCACTGCCCACGACCACTATTACCGTCACCCTGTCCAGACCACCTCCTCTCACCTGCTGCAGCTTCCTGACCACCTCCTTGTCCTCGTCCCAAGTCTGTTCGCAACACAGCAGCCGGAGGGATCCTGGCAAAAGTCAGGCCACACCTCCCCAATGCTGCAAACTTCCAATGGCTTCTAGCTCACCCCGAGCAAAGGCAGAAGTCTCCATCCTGGCCTACAAGCCCCCTCCTCCTCAGCCTCTTCCCCGGGAACCCTCTGCTCCAGCTACACTGGTCCTTCTCTGTTCCTTGGACATATCAAGCATGCTGCATGCTCCCATCCCAGGAACCTTGCACCTGCTGTCTGTCTGTCTGAAGTCCCCACCCCCCCAGGTCTCTGCAGCGCTCCCTCCATTCTGGTCTCTGAAAATGTCCCTTTGGAGAAGCCTTCCCTGAGCTCCCTATTTAGCCACCCCTTGATCCCCTTCCCTGCTTTATTGTTCTTCACAGAGCTTATCACCCCAGACATAGTATACGTTTACAGGTCTGCGTTTACTGCCTGTCTTCTCCTTCTGGACTGCAAACTTCACAAGAGCAGGAACCCCCCCCCACTCTGCTCCATGCTGTGTACCCAGCACCCACAGCGGTACCAGGCTCTCAGAAGACACTCAGGCAAAGTGTGGAACAACTATTTACGCCCTTCCCTACAGCAGCCTGAGCGCAGGTGTCCACAGCCCCGCCCAACCCTGAAGGAGCAGCCCTCCCAGGGCCGACCGTCTCTCCCCGGAGCTGGACTCCGCCCTCTGCTGGTGCCTCGCCTCAGGCAGAGTCCAGGCTCCCTCCCCACCAGCAGGCCAGGGAACTGGTTTCCTGGGCAGCCTCAGGCATGCTGACTGCTCCCCTCCCTGTTCCTGGGCAATAACTTGCAGGGAGAAGACTGGACGTAAGCTAAGTTCCTCGGACAGCAAAGGTCAAGAAGAAAGAAGGACGGGCTCCCTGGGAGAGACCCCAGCACTCCTCTCCTGCCATGGGGGTTGACCCTCCTCCCCTTCCTCATACCCTCCTGACCACTGGCTGCTCCCAGGACACACCATGGCCGGAAGGTCTCCCTTCTGTGCCTCCACGTCCCTCCACTTTCGAATTCTGGAATGACCTCCCCCCCTGGGAGAGAACTCCAATTCTTCAGAGACCAGTTCAAACGCCACTTCCTGGGCAAAGCTCTGCCTCACCTTCCAGGCTCCCCCAACCCCAGCCCTCAGGACTCTGGCTCAGCACTGCCCTACACTTGAGACTCAAAGTCATCTTTCCTTGAGCCCTCTAGGCTTGGGTCACAGTGCTTGGCCATGGCACATGTCCAGGAAGTTAACTGGTCTGTGGGTCTCTAATGTCCACCCTGGAACGGGGGAAAGGGCATGAGTTTGGGGACTGGGCATCAGACCTGGACTCAAAAGCCAAAGGCCATTCGTTCCTAGGCTGTGAGCCCGTGACTAAATCACTGAGTCTCTGTGAACCTCAGTCTCCTTATCTATAAAATGGGGATAGTAGAGTGATCACAGAGCTACTGAAAGGACTGGAAATAACACATGCAAAGTGTCCGTGCGTAATTAACTAGCTATTACCACTATTGGGGGCTATGGATATGGTGTTAGAGGCAGGCCCTGGGCCAGGCAGGTGCAGCAAGGCACTCTGCCCAAACACGGTCCCATATGCACAGCCGGATGCAAAGATGGGCCCCGGCCTCAGTGAGCTGACCCAGGATGGCACATGCCAGGCTCTACTGTACTTAGGGCTCAGCAGCCGGGGCCATCAGCCCTGGCACAGTTGGCTTATTGGCCCCTACCCTGTCCCACTGACAGAGAGTTTGGGAAATTCCCTAGAGAAGGAGGACTTTAAGGAGACGAGGACACAAACCGGGCTCCGTTTCTCCTTTCCTTCTGGAGAAGTGGAAAGGGGAAGAGTCAACCCAAAACAGAAAGTACATTCATCACTGTGCACTGCCCCCTCCAGCCTGGACCTTCTGACCGTACAGCTTACTGAAAAACCCTAACAGACTAAGGTCTCCTCAGCCCCCCTGCCCCGGCCACGTGCCAGGCCCTGTGAAATGTCCGGGATGCCTTGGCTCTGTGATTACACGATCCCTGCCTACTCAGGGGCGGGTGAGTCAGGCCCCACACCCCCTTAGTGCTACTGGATAAAACTTGGGAGCTAAGGAGGTCAAGTTCTCAAGGTCAGTCTGGAAAGGGCCAGTCATCTTCCGGACAGATCTCAGTCCTATCAGCCCACTCAAGGGCAGGCTCCACAGGCCAAAGGGGGTTCAGCACAGACCCCTGCCAGCACCAGCTCTGACCAAACAAAAGCCACGGTCAGCCTCTCCCCAGGCAGAAAAAGTTCACGAGGATACACAACTGGTCAGATGGGATGCCTTGCTTGTCCCTTGTCTTACAGATGTGGCAGCCGTCCCTTGGGGGGAGGGGGGGCCTGGGGTACCGAGGCAGTTGCTCAGACAGCTGTGGACCTGGAGTCAAGAGACAGTTCTTGAAGTTCCTGCTGAGTGACACTGAAGTTACTTCCCTTGAGTCCCAGCTTTCTCATCTGTAAAATGGAGCCAACAATCTCTACCACTCGAGGGAACAAATGCGAGGTGACAAATGTACAGGCTTCCTGGTCTCACCCACACCTCCTCCCCAGTCTAGGTGTGTGAGAGCTCAGTTTAATGCGGAGCCTGCACTAGCATCTGGGAATATTCAGGGGCTCCGCGGCTGGGGGGGGGCTAACACAGACATAAAACACGTGCCTCACTGTAATCAGCACTTTCAGGGAGGAACAAACAATGGACCGTGGGCTCTCACAGAAGGGAGCATCTGACCGGGCTGCAGCGGGTGAGGCTGGGAAAGCCACAAAGAGGAGGAGCCATCTGACCCAGGCCTTGAAGAATCCCCATGTATCACAGGCAGGGAAGAAGAGCATTCCAGGCCGGCAAAATGGCACGAGCAAGGGCCCAGACTCTGGTCTAAAGCATAGGCCCAGCCCACAAGCTTGCAGGCTGACCAGCCCGGGGCCTTCAGACCCCACCCTGGGCATGGTCTCCACAGGCTCTTAAACCAAGGGGACACTTCCTCATGGCCAAGCGAGGAAAGGAGTCCCCAACCTCAGCGGACGAGGCTGCCTCCACCCCCTGCCCGTCGTAGCCCTCCCCCTGGCTCTGGTCAGAGGACCCAGCTGCCCATTCTCTGAGTCTACCCTGGTCTCTGCCTCTCTCTGGTAAGTTCGTCCTCTTGCCCTAAGGTCCCTCGCTAATTGTCAGCTCTTCTGAGAAGCCATTCTTGGCCCTTCTTTCCCATGGGTTTCCAGAGCTCTGTGTACATTTCTATAGAAGTAATGCTTGCCATGTAACATTCATTCATTTCCAGAGTCATTTCCTAAGCAGACTAACGTCGGGTCTGGGTCTTTTTCATTCTTGAATCCTCATTCAATAAATCCAGATCATGATCCCCGTACCCTCCACCCCAGCATTTCATTTATTGACAAAAAGCCAGGCTTTGGGGCTCTGGGACAGAATGAGAAGTCAGCCACATCAACAATCCTCAATTTATGAAATTAAAAATCACAACCACTGCTCTATAACGTTCTTATATAAGCAATAACAGCTAATATTTATTGATTGAGCATTCATGTGCTCACTGATTTAAACCTACATATACATTATTTCATCTAATCCTTACAGTAACTCTATGAGGTAGCACATTCTACCTCCATTTTACAAGTGAGGAAACTGAGGCACTTTCTTCATCAAGGTCATAAACAGTATCAGAACCCACAAAGTCTGATTCGGGAGTCTGTATTCTTAACCACCGTTCTAGTATAGACAGGGTGTTGCAGGGATGCAGGGGGAAGTTTTAAATCTTGGGGGGTTGGGGGAGGAAGTCAACCCAGAGGTGGTACTGTCTGAGCTGAGCACTGAGAAAGACAAGTAGGAGGTAGCCTGGCAGATAAGAGGAGAAGGGTCTTCCCAGGCAGAGGGGCTGGTGTGCAAAGGCATGGAGACACAAAATCTCAAGGTGTGGGCAAGCAGATCCTGCAGCGCCATGTTATTGGACTTTAGGGCGCACTCAGGAGACTGGCAGGAAAGAGGTCGGAACCCAGACAGCACCGTAAATTGAGATAGGGATTCAGCTTTTGCTCACAAACAATGGGAAGCCAGCAAAGGGTTTTAAGCAAGGAAGTAAGGCTATGAGACTTGTGTTTTAAAAGGATGGCACCTGGCTGGCTCAGTCAGGAGTTTACTTTAAAAAAAAAAAAAAAGGATCATAAGAGTTAGTTTGGAGACTGGGTTGCAGGCAGCCATGATTGGAAGTTGCTGTGAAGCCACTGCAGTTACCCTGGTGAGAAACACATCAAGGTGGTACCAGAAGAGATGGAGGTCCAGGACCAGGCTTCCAGCATGTTCAGGAAGTTAGCTGGATCGGGTCACCCCACAGATGTGGGAATTGAGGGAGAAGAGAAAGCGTAAGATAATTTCCCAGTCTCGCGCTGGGATGCGATGGCAGAGGAAGAATGCGTTTGCAGGGGAGAAAGAGCAGTTCAAGAGAGCTGCAGCTGAAGTACAGCTGTCCACTGGGAGCTGGACGGCCAAGTCTGGGGCTCCAGGGAGGGGCTGCGCTGAAGAAAGAGGTCGATGTGGGTGCCTTTCGGGTATCTAAGTGGTGTAAAGCTGAAGCCATGAGAGTGGATGAGACCATCAAAATTTAATGTACAGAATGGGGGCTGGGCAAGAGACGAGAATGGGAAACGGTACTTCCACTGTCAGAACAGTAGGAATAAGGAGATCCAGACACCGTGGACGCCAAGGGGGAGGGGCGTGTCAATTATATCAATTAGGAACGAGTGTCACTGGTGTTATGCACCTCTAAG